>NC_079442.1:10756148-10848648 GCF_903798145.1 Danio aesculapii
TTCTCCTTGTGTGCTCATTTGTTGTAAATAAACATCGTTGTTAATTCACTCACCTCCTTTGTCCGTCTGCTTCCCATAACAGAAGACCGGACCTCTACAATCAACAGCATGAGCACTCACGATCCCATTCAAGAGTTGGTGGACTCACTGAAGAGAGTGTTATTGCCATCTACTCCACTTCCCGAAGCACCACCAGCACCGAGCACTTCTTCACCGTCCACCCACTCATCCAGTCCCATGGCTCGACCAGCGCCCTACTCTGGCGGGGCGGAGGAGTGCAATGGATTTCTTTTGCAATGTTCTCTAATATTCACCATGCAACCTGAGTTATATCCCACAGATCGGTCCAAAATCGCGTTCATCATCTCCCTTCTCTCTGGATCGGCTCTTCGGTGGGCAGAAACCATCTGGCAACAGTCTGGGCCGGTAACCAGCTCCATTCAAGCTTTCATCAAGTACTTTAAGGAGGTTTTTGGTCGCGCAGATGCAGAAGTAGCAGCTGGAGAACAGTTATACCATCTCAAACAGGGAGCCATGTCCACTCAGGATTATGCGCTCCGGTTCCGTACTCTGGCTGCTGCTAGCGGATGGAATGAGCGATCTCTCCTCACCACCTACCGGCTCGGACTGGAGCCCAGCCTCCGACTACAGCTAGCAGCCCTCGACGATACCATGGGGTTGGAGAAATTCATTCAACAATCCCTTCGCTGTTCAGATCGTCTGAGGACCTACCAGCACGATCTTCCACCCCAAGCACTCCTCCGTTCGCCAGAGCCAGCAGTCCCTCCAGAACCTGAACCAATGATCGTGGAATCTGGTAGACTCACCATCACTGAGCGACAGAGGAGGCTGACCCGGGGTCTCTGTATGTACTGTGGTGCCGACGGACATGTCAGGCTGGACTGTCCCATTCGTCCAGCACGTCCCTTGGTGAGTGTGTTCAGTTCTCCCATTGAAAAAATGCATCCTCTCACCACCAATGTCCAGTTAACTACCCCTTCTGTATCTGTTTCAGTCACGGCCCTCATCGACTCCGGGTCAGCTGGAAATTTTATCTCGTACGCCCTCTGTCGCCAGCTCCAACTTAACACCGAAGCCTCGACGCACGTCTACCAGATCCAACCCATAACCAACGCAATCCATTCCCAGGCACGTATCCATCGCAAATGTGAACCTATCAATCTCCAAGTGGGATTGGTCCACAAGGAGGAGATCCAATTTCTGGTTCTGGAGGGTGCATCTATGGACATCATTCTAGGGCGCCCGTGGCTGGTGAAGCACGATCCCATCCTCTCTTGGGGCACAGGAGAAATAAAGAAATGGGGTGAAGACTGCAAAACCAGATGTTTTCCCGACCTACCTGTTCAACTTCAGAAACCCCTTACCATCTATGTCACGTCTGTCGAAAGTCCAGTCGATAAACGATCCGTTCAAATCCCGAAGATCTACTCCGCATATAAAGACGTTTTTTGCCCCAAGAGAGCTTCCCAGCTACCTCCACATCGGCCATGGGACTGCGCCATAGACCTGCTGCCAGACGCTCCTATGCCCAAAGGTAGGATCTACCCGTTGTCCCTTCCGGAGACTAAGGCCATGGAGGAGTATATTCAGGAAGCACTGAGTCAGGCGTATATCCGCCAGTCCACGTCACCCGCTGCCTCAAGCTTTTTCTTTGTGGCCTAGAAGGATGGAGGGCTGCGTCCTTGCATCGACTATCGAGTTCTGAATCAAGGAACAATAAAGTTCCGGTATCCCCTTCCTCTCGTCCCTGCGGCCCTGGAACAACTCCGATCCGCCAAGATATTCACGAAGTTGGACCTCCGCAGCGCCTACAATCTGGTCAGAATACGTGAGGGGGACGAGTGGAAGACGGCGTTTGTGACCCCTACAGGACACTACGAATACCTGGTCATGCCCTATGGTCTGGTCAACGCCCCCTCCGTATTCCAGAACTTCATTCACGAAGTCCTCCGGGAGTTCCTCCATATCTCCGTCATAGTCTACATTGATGACATCCTGATTTACTCCCGGAGTGAGGCCGAACACCGCCACCACGTTGCGGAGGTCCTACAAACCCTCAGAGACCATCAATTGTACCTCAAGGCTGAAAAATGCTCCTTCCACCTACCGTCTGTTCAGTTCTTGGGGTACATCATTGATCAGGAAGGGGTTCGCATGGACAAGGGGAAGGTCACTGCCGTTGTCTCCTGGCCAAAACCAATAACTATTAAAGAACTCCAACGATTTCTAGGGTTTACCAATTTCTATAGACGTTTCATCCACAACTACAGTATCATTACCGCTCCGCTGACCAACCTACTTAAGAACCATCCCAAGAAACTCTCCTGGCCTCCCGAAGCCGATGCAGCCTTCCAAACCCTCAAACAATCCTTCACTCAAGCTCCACTCCTGACTCACCCCGATCCTGAAATCCTGTTCGTGGTCAAGGTAGATGCCTCGACAACTGGAGTGGGAGCCATACTATCACAACATCATGGTATACCAGCATTACTCCATCCATGTGCCTATTTCTCCAGGAAGCTCAGCCCGGCGGAGAGAAACTATGACATCGGAAATCGGGAGCTATTGGCTATCAAGCTTGCCCTGGAAGAATGGCGACACTGGCTGGAGGGAGCCAAACATCCTTTCCAGGTGATTACAGACCATAAAAATCTCCAGTACCTCAAAGAAGCCAAAAGACTCTGTCCTCGTCAGGCCCGATGGTCCCTGTTCTTCTCCCGATTCCAATTCTCAATATCTTACCGACCTGGGTCAAAGAACATCCGAGCGGACGCACTTTCCCGTATTTATGATCAGCCGGAAATCATAGAGACCCCAGCCAGAATCCTCCCAGAACAGATCACGGTCTGTCCCATCACCTGGTCCGCTCCTACAGTCATCGCCACTCCCGAATCCAGGACTCCGCCGGGCTGTCCCCCCAATCGTCGTTTCATTCCTGAAAACCAACGGGTAGATCTGATTCATTCCACCCATACATCTTTGGGCACAGGGCATCCCGGGGCCAACAACACCCTCTCGCTGCTATCCCAACGCTTTTGGTGGCCGCACATGGCGAGGGATGTGAGGAGATATGTTCAAGGCTGTAGAGAGTGCGCTATGTCGAAGAGTCCTCGCCATCTACCTGCAGGTAAACTCCATCCCTTGCCCATCCCGAACCGCCCCTGGTCACACCTAGGAGTTGATTTCATGACAGATCTCCCATCATCGGAAGGTAATACCTGCATCTTAGTCATTGTCGATCGATTTTCCAAATTCTGCCATCTGATTCCCTTGAAGGGTCTACCCACAGCCCTAGAAACCGCCGAAACCCTATTCAACCATGTCTTCCGATGCTTTGGGGTACCTGAAGATATAGTCTCGGACCGAGGACCCCAGTTCATCTCCAGACTATGGAAAGCCTTCTTCAGACTCCTAGGTGTGACCGTCAGCCTCTCGTCTGGCTATCGTCCACAGACCAATGGCCAGACAGAGAGGAAGATACAAGAAGTGGGGCGGTTCCTCAGAACATTCTGTCACGGTCATCAAAACTCCTGGAGCCAGTTTCTGGGCTGGGCGGAATACGCCCAGAATTCCCTGCGGCAACCTACCACCGGACTTACGCCATTCCAGTGTATTCTGGGATTCCAACCTCCACTCTTTCCCTGGGATGGCGAACCTTCTGATGTCCCCGCAGTGGATTACTGGTTCCGGGAGAGCGAGAGGGTCTGGGACGATGCTCATCACCATCTCCAGAGGGCAGTTCGCAGAGCCAAGGAGGTCTCCGACAAGAGGAGGATTCCAGGTCCTAGCTATGCGCCGGGGCAGAAAGTTTGGCTCTCCACCAGGGACATCCGCTTGCGACTGCCCTCCCGAAAACTTAGTCCCAGATTTGTTGGTCCCTTCACCATCCTGGAGCAGGTCAAGGACATTCTAAGGTCCCGACGTCGTGGTGGTCATCTGGAATATCTTGTCGACTGGGAGGGATACGGTCCGGAGGAGAGATCTTGGGTCCCCAGATCAGATATATTAGATCCCGCACTTATGGAGGAGTTCCACTCCAATCACCCCGAGTTTCCAGCACCTCGTGGACATGGTAGACCACCACGGCGTCGGAGGTATAGGCCCTCAGGAGCGGGCCATGGGGAGGGGGGTAATGTCACGGATTGGCCAGGCTCTTCCACCAGCATCACGCAAAGATCACCATCACCTGAGTATTAACCACACACAGCTGCACCCAATCACTTATAGTCACTACATAAGCACACACCTCACTTCACTCAGTGTCCGGTCTCGTTCCTACGAAGCGGACTCTGAGTGAACACCTCCTGGTAATCACTAGCTTTCGATCTCAGTGTATTGTACTTATCTGCTCTCTGTCTCTCCTAGTTCGTCCAGTGTTCCCGGTATCCTGTCTGCCTTGTGTTTATCGTCAGTCTGTCTTCCCCGCAAGCCCTCTGGTGTGTGCATTCGGTCCTCCTCAGTATCAGTCATCCAACCTGCCACAACGGATCATCAGACCAACCTAACTCCACTCACTTCTCCTCCGTTCTCCTTGTGTGCTCATTTGTTGTAAATAAACATCGTTGTTAATTCACTCACCTCCTTTGTCCGTCTGCTTCCCATAACATATATATATACACACATATATATATATATATATATATATATATATATATATATATATATATACATACATATACACACATATATATACACACACACACACACACACATATATATATATATATATATATATATATATATATATATATATATATATATATATATATATTATATATTATATAACTTTGAAGAGTACACTTGAAGACATGACTTATGGAAATTATTAAAACTGGATATTTTAGTAGTTTTCAGAAAATGTTTTTACATTTGAGTATAGAAGATTTAATTTGAAAAGATTTATTCATAAAAACATGTAAACAAAAATTTAAGTAACCTCTTAATATAACTTTAAAAATTTTAAGACCGTTAAGAGATTTGTCCAAAACACAATGAAGCAATATAGTCTAACTCTTTATCTATTTTTTTTTTAATTTGAGATTTACAGCGAACCTCTTCAAGACAGGACTTTCTGTATGAAATTTATACTTGAAAGAAACTGGTTTATGAATACCTCCTCATGTAGAGGTGAGTAAGTTGACAGAAGCTGAATTAAACTTGCTCAAACGCTGTTAAGTAAACAATGTTTACTTAACTTCGTCAGTTTAATGATGAAGTGATTGACCGACTTTGCAATGCTCTCTTGTAAAAGTGTTTTATTTAGATATATTTTTGGCTGCTGTATTTTGTAGTTTATTTCGATACATGTAAAATGGATATAGCTAGTATTTTAAAATGCATTTCAATGTGATGCGGTGACACAGTATGCTGTCGCCTCACAGCAAGAAGGTTGCTGGTTCAAGCCTCGGCTGGGTCAGTTGGCATTTCTGTGTGGAGTTTGCATGTTCTCCCCTCGTTCGTGTGGGTTTCCTCTGGGTGCTCCGGTTTCCCCCACAAGTCCAAAGACATGCAGTACAGGTGAATTAGGTAGGCTAAATTGTCCATAGTGTGCGTGTATGGGTGTTTCCTAGTGATGGGTTGCAGCTGGAAGCGTATCCGCTGCGTAAAACACATGCTGGATAAGTTGGCAGTTCATTCCGCTGTGGCAACCCCTAATTAATAAAGGGACTAAGCCAAAAAGAAAATGAATGAATTTCTATGTATTTTTGCCCATCCCTGCTCCTCCTGCTTGCGTGGGTTTCCTCCGGGTGCAAAGACATGCTGTATAGGTAAATTGGGTAAGCTAAATTGTATGTAGTGAGTGTGTGTAAATGTTTCCCAGTGCTGGGCTACAGCTGAAAGGGCATCTGTTGTGTAAAAAACGTTCTGGATGAGTTGGCGGTTCATTCACCTGTGGTGAACCCAAATTACTAAAGGGACTAAGCCGAAAAGAAAATGAATATCGAAAAAAATGCTCCTTACCCTATATTAACTATTACAAATATGTACATTTTCAAATATAATATATATAAATATATATATATATATATATATATATATATATATATATATATATATATATATATATATATATATATATATAATGAATAACATGTTTTATGTAAAATAAATCTATATTTTCACACAATTCTCAGTTAAAGATTTAACTGTTAACTCTCTTAAAAAAAAAAAAAAAAAAATCCATCCTTGGAGAATTAAGTTCCACCTTTAGATGGTGCTTTGTGGCCACCTATTGTTTTAATGTAATTTCTACAGATTTATTCAGTCATAATTTTGAGTTCTTAAATCATAATTTCTGCTTTTTATCTTGTAATTTTGATTTAGTTAATCATAATTTGGGTTTTTCTTACCTCAATTGTTTGCACACAAGAATATTTTGTCTTGGTGATTGGAGCTTCTAGTACAGAGGCAAAAAGTACACAGTGCAAAGTTCTGCAAACAATAAATATATATTACAAGCATAAATGTATAACACAAAACTATAAAGAAAAACAGTATTTTTATAAAATGTTTGTTCTACAATATGTGCATTATTCGCAGACATAAACCTCACCAAGATAGGTTACCATGCATTAAATCATTTATGTGTTTAGTAATTATTGACCTGTTACATGTAGTATGAGAATGCACAATCTGCCGCCACTTCATCTGACAAAACTTCAATTACTGTCTGGTTCGGATCAGCCACAAAATCAGACATAAGAAGACTGCAGCAGACTGTCAGGACAGCGGAGAGGATTATTGCTGTGCACCTGCCCAACCTTCAGATCTCTACACATCTTTATCTCTATAGATCTTTATTATTAGATCAGTTGTTACCTGTTTATTTTCATGGTCATACATATACACAACCCTAACTGTTTATGATTTTTGTAACCAAAATGTTTTATTGTTTATTTTATATCCACATATGTCATTCTGTGTTCTTGTGTTGATTTGTATGTATCCTGTGCTTCCTGAAAAAAAACACACAAAACATTTCTTGTGTGTTTGCCCACACTTGTCAAATAAAGCTCATACTGATTTCTCTGGACACATTTTCAAAGAAATCTCAGCAGCTGAATGACAAGAATTATAATGTCCCCGACCATTAAACATAACATTGCAGATGATGTTTGGCCTTTCATAATACAAAATATCTACTACAGATCATTGACTGCAAAACATTTATTGTGATTTAAGTGAAATGACATTATACATTTTAAAATGAGCAGGTTGGAGAAATTATTAAATGATAGTGCTTTAAAGAGCCCATATTATGTATGTCACACAGCTCTAAGTGAAGTGAAATGTCCAGCTAAGGCTTAAATCTGTAAGTGTACAGTGTTTAAAACTATTGATTCATCTATAAAAGAGTCGACTCATAGTGCTTCAAACGAGTTGTCTTGATAACGAGTCATTAGGTGTTTCGTGATGACTCGGCTACGAAACAAAAGTAGTTGCAGCGCACAAACCCGGGAGATTTGTAACCTGCGGCCCCGCCCACTAACAAAAAAAAAGTCACACACACACACACACACACACACACACACACACACACACACACAGACAGACACTGGTCGAATGAAGTCACGCTGCGCAGATGGATATTATTGACAGTTCACCCAAAGATGAAACCTCAGCAATATAGCCTAGCCTTGAGCAGTTCTAGTGCTTCTGGAAACTAGATGCTTACAAAGAAGACTTCATCGGTTTGTTAAAGGAAGGATCAGTAAAGACTGTCAGAACATGGATCAGTGGATCATGAATCAGTTTTTTCCTCCATTTCACAAGTGTAAGTACATGCGATTAAAACTGTTGCCTCGTTTACTCTAGCTTGCAAATTATGTATTTAGTTGTGTTTTGTTACTTGTAACCGCGTGTGCTGTATCAGGTTAACTCTATATATTCTCATATCGCGTGTAAAGCCACGTTGAAATCACGACGCATGCCGCTTTGTTTACAGATCGTCAGCTTTTCCTACACACATGCAACGGTCAAGTTTCAAAATAGTTCAGCTCAGGTTCGAGGTGAGGTCTCTAAATTGCACCCAGCAAGCTGAACTGGCGCTCTAGGTGTGTGTGTCGTGTCCTCGGGGAGAAGAGGGGCGGGGGTGGGGGAGACCGGGCGCCGCCGCGCCCTCTCTATTCTGGACGCGCCGGCCCTGTGTGTGTGTGTGTGTGTGTGTGTGTGTGTGTGTGTGTGACGGGCTAGGAGATCTCCTCGCCAGTTCTTGGACTTTTTGCTCAATAAAATAGTTAGTCATCAGTATTTTCTAGTCCATCGTCTGTATTTACATTCACCCACTGGCAGCCAAAATCCACTATGAAGCGTGTGTGCACTGTGACTACTTTTATATTGTTGATTAGCTGCTGAGCATTTCACTCTGTCTCGCGCTGAAGCCTTGTCCGTGTCGACCAATCGCAGCAGGCTGTCATCGGTCCAATCAGCGCAGATTAGCTTCGCGCTCAGGAAGGGTTTGGGAACAAATGAATCGCTGAACGATTCATATGGGAGTCGCTGGGATAATTAGGTAAAACTAAATGCAGATTATAAGACCATGAAAGTGTTTTTTGACCTTGCATGCATATTAGACTGTTGTTAGAGACCCTTACAACCTAAATATGACCCTATTTAATGTATAATATGGGCTCTTTAAAAATTACTCTAGTTAAAAAAAAAACGTGTTAACACATAAATTGCGTGAAGTTTGACGTGTTAGGTATATGAAGGGTCATAACTACGATAAATGGGCATAAAAAAGAACAGGGTACAATTAATATATTATGGCCAGGCTAGGCAGTTGGCCATCAGGTCATATTTATCTAGCTCTTCTTCTAATTTTTTTATTTAAAAAATCACTGGCTGTACCCGTTCAGCGTCATATTTAGACGTGCGGGAATTCCCTGAGGCGTTGAAATTTGACGTGTTAGGGACGGGTCATAACTACGATAAATAGGCAAAAAAAATAACAGGCTACTATTAATATATTATGGCCGGGCTAGTCAGTTGGCCATCAGGCTCATCAGTCATCATAGCTCTTCTACTGATTTTTTAAAATTTATTTTAAAAATCACTCGCTGTCTGATATCAAATTGCAGTCTGTGAAACAGTTTTCAGCGGTGACTTTAACATAGCCCCATGGCACGAGCAACACCTGTAACTTATCCTAAGCACTTTAAGTGTTTCCTAGTTTTTATCAGAGGCTTGTTGATATTGATTAGCGTACTGTATGTAATGTGCTGTGATTATATGTTTGATTAATCAATGATTACTCAGCGCAATGCGATTATTATTTATAAGCATTATTATTTCATTTTCTGTTTGTTTGTTTATTGGTTGGTTGATTGATTTATTATTTTTATTGTATTTTTATATATCTATTAATAAATCAATCAATCTGTGGCGCTGACGTCACTACATGGCCCAATCCCAAGATCCATTGCGATTGTCCACTCGGCAAGTACAACACTTAATTGATAAAGATGTGAACAGTAACTTACATTTTCGGGACAAAAACTCTTCAGTCTGGTCAAGAAGTTGCGTTTAGAACTTTTAGAAGTGCAAGGTAGTTGTTTCGTGATGGAGTAAATGACAGCAGATATAAAAAATAAATAATTAGCACACCCATAGAAAATCTATGGGGTTTGTGAAGAAGAAGATGTAATATTCCAGACCCAACAATGCAAAAGAGCCACTATCAGAGCAACCTGGGCTATCATAACACTTGAGCAGTGCCACAGACTTATCAACTTCATGCTATGCCACATTCCTGTAGTAATTCAGGCAAAATAATCCCCAACTAAGTATTGAGTGCTGTGTGTGCTCATTCATTTGTATTGGTCTTAAGTAATGTTCTAATATTCTGAATATATATAGAACCAAGATGGTGCCGATGACGATGGCCACCTCCGTGTCGTACTCTGCAGTAGTGTTTGTGTTTTTGTTAGTTTGTCCTGTCTCGAATCATATTCCTACAATTAGTTTCACCAGAGACGAATTGTTGGACATTCGGGCACATACACCACAGAATATTTTTCCATACCTGGATTTATCTGATGTTCTGTTGTACATTGTAGTCGGCGGAGCCGCTGTGCTACTCAAACGCTTTCAAGCGCGCAGACGAGTAAAGCGTGCAGGCGCGCTTGTAAAACTCAGACAGCGCGGATTTCGGACCGCGCTGCCGAGCATCCATCTGGCAAATCTCCGCTCTCTACCCAACAAAATAGACGAACTCATTCTGCTCTCTCAGACAAACAGGGATTTTCTGCATTCAGCTGCTCTGTGTTTCACGGAAACCTGGCTGAACGACACCATACCGGACAACGTGCTTCACCTACCGGGCTATCAGTTGTTCAGAGCTGATCGCGACGAAGAATCAACGCGGAAATCACGCGGTGGCGGGACGTGCTTTTACATCAATGAAAGGTGGTGTACAGATGTAACAGTTTTAAAGAAGATGTGCTGTCCAGTTGTCGAAGCACTGTTTATTAACTGTAAGCCTTTTTACTCCCCGTGCGAGTTCTGCTCGTTCATCCTCGTCAGTGTTTACATTCCTCTGCACGCGCACGCAAGTCTGGCGATACAGAAACTAGCTGATCAGATCACTGTGATAGACCAACAACACGCGGACTCTGTTTTAATCATTTTTAACAAAGCAAAACTGTCCCGTGAACTGCCAAAATATAGACAGCATGTTACATGTCACACAAGAGACAGAAATATACTGGATCACTGCTATACTACAATAAAGGATGCATACCGCTCTGTCCAACGAGCAGCTTTGGGACACTCTGACCATTGTTTGATTCATCTCATTCCAACCTACAGGCGGAAACTGAAAACAGCCAAACCTGCATTAAGATCTGTGAAAAGATGGACTAACAAAACAGAGCGGGATCTACAAGCCTGTTTCGACCTCACTGACTGGAGTGTTTTTGAAGCTGCTGCAAACGATCTGGATGAGCTCACAGAGACTGTAACATCTTATATCAGTTTCTGTGAAGACGTGTGCATTCCTACCAGGACTCAACTCACATACAACAATGACAAACCATGGTTCACTGTAAAACTCAGACAGCTACGCCAGGCCAAGGAGGTTGCTTACAGGAATGGGGATAGAGCCTTGTATAAGCAGGCCAAATACACACTGGAAAAGGAGATCAGAGTCGCAAAAAGGAACTATTCTGAGAAACTAAGGAGTCAGTTCTCTTCCAGCGACTCAGCATCTGTGTGGAAAAGTCTGAAAAACATCACAAACTACAAGACACAATCCCCCAGCACTGTAGACAATGAACGACTTGCAAACGACCTGAATAAGTTTTACTGTGGGTGGATGATGCAGTAAATATGGGACTGCATTATGTTCTGCAACACCTAGACATACCAGGGACCTATGTAAGGATCTTGTTTGTTGACTTCAGCTCGGCGTTTAACACTATCATCCCAAAACTTCTCCTGCCCAAATTAACTCAGCTCTCTGTGCCCACCTCTGTCTGTCAGTGGATCAACAGCTTCCTAACGGACTGGCAGCAGCTGGTGAAGCTGGGAAAATTCTCATCTAGTATCCGCACAATCAGCACTGGCGCCCCCCAGGGGTGTGTCCTCTCCCCACTGCTCTTCTCCCTGTATACGAATGACTGCACTTCAAAAGACTCCTCTGCGAAGCTCTTGAAGTTTGCAGACGACACCACACTTATCGGCCTCATTCAGGACGGTGACGAGTCTGCTTACAGACAGGAGGTTAAGGAGTTGGCTGTCTGGTGCAGTCACAACAACCTGGAGGTCAACACGCTCAAAACAGTGGAGATGATAGTGGACTTCAGGAGAAACCCCCCTGCTCTCCCCCCACTGAGCATCATGGACATTATTGTGGCAGCAGTGGAGTCATTCAGGTTCCTGGGCACCACCATCTCTCAGGACCTGAAGTGGGACACTCACATTGACTCCATTGTCAAAAAAGCTCAACAGAGGTTGTGCTTTCTTCGTCAGCTGAGGAAGTTTAACCTCCCAAAGGAGCTGCTGAAACAGTTCTACACCTCCATCATTGAATCAGTCATCTGCACTTCAATAACTGTCTGGTTTAGCTCCGCTACTAAATATGACCTCCAAAGACTACATCGAATAGTTTGGACTGCTGAGCGAATCACTGGTACAACCCTTCCTTTTCCCCAAGAACTGTACTTATCCAGAGCGAGCAGGAGGGCTGCCAAAATAACTCTGGACCCCTCACACCCAGCACACTGCCTCTTTGAACTTCTACCTTCTGGACGACGCTACAGAGCACTGCGCACCAGAACAGCCCGACACAGAAACAGTTTCTTCTCTCAGGCAATCCATCTCATGAACACTTGATGATAATAATTGCGAAACCAACATCACTACTTGCTATACACTTTTTATACATATATACACTTATTTAACAACACACTTTACATGCCAATTTGCACATAACAACTGCACATATAACGCACATATATATATATATATATATATATATCACTACAAATAATAGATCAGAATAAACGGTACATTTAACAAACAACATTTTAGGATAAAACCAAAATAAAATCAATATTAATCTGTATATTTACAATGATGCATTTATAATAATCTAGATGTGTATGTGTGTGTGTGTGTGTGTGTGTGTGTGCAAGGCCATCACTGATTTTTATTTATTTTTTTTAATTGGTCTGCTCTCTCTTTTTATGACAGGCATTAATGTATTGTGCCACTAGAAGGATACAATAATTTTTTTTCCCTAATAAATACTGAAGTTGTGTTTTATTGTCTAACTCGGTGAATTGGGGGTAAATGCTTTAGAGTTTGAGCCATTAAGCCATTGGAATTTATCTCCATTTACATATTGAAACCAGATACTGTACTAATAAGTTAAATGCAAAATATTTGATCATACTTTTAACATTTTTAAATAATTATTTTACTATTTTAAATTTATAAATATAAATTAAAAAATATATATATATATCACCGATCAATGAGAACCAACCATTAACATCTTCGTGCTTTATTGTTATAGCATGTGTGCACGTTTAGCTTACTTGGAAAACTGTAATGCCGCTTTTTCTCTTTATTAAAACATGTAAGTATGAGGGCTACTTTACTCTCTAGTTTTTTTGTAATTGCTTTACCTTTTTAATAAGATAATCGATAGTTTAAAGATTTAGGATCCAATAAAAATCAACCACAATGAACAAAAACAAAAAACAAAAGTTGCAGAAACTCGTCTCATAATACATATCCAGATAAATCGCGACCCCTTCTGGTCACTTCAGAGATGAGCGTGAAGCATTATCAGAGATCAGTTTACAAGAGATATTAACGTTTTCACTCAACCCAACCCTAAACCTACCACTCACCATAATGTAAAAAAATAGTAATTATTGCTGTACAATAATTGATTTGTTGTAATAACTTTGTTAACGTTAACTTCCGGCCGCTGCTGCGGGCAGAGTAATTTTGGCTAAATAATAATAACGTTGCAAGCTTGACTTTCATAGGCTGCGGCGTTTTTATCCCTGTCATCCTTTATTTATTTATTTTAACGACTAAGTCGTGCGAGCTAAATGATTTCATTATGTTAATGAAGGAAAAATATGTTTAAAATTACAGGACTCTTACTCTGAAATTACCGAAAGGAAATACGTAAGTGAAGGTCATCCAGCAAAATAAAAAAAAAAGTATGACACAGACAGCTTGCCAACCGGTAAAGATTTTGTAAGAATCAGTTTACCGATCTCTTCGTTACGTTTCGATATCCAAAACTACTGGGGTAGAACAGTGTATAATGGCATATGAATAGAAATATATATGGGATAGAAGGGAAATTAGCTAATGTATCCTGGGGACATTAGATAAGAATTAGATAAGAGAGAAGAGTCTAGAATCTACAGGATCACTGTCGGCAACAGCACTGACCGCTGGATTACTGAATCACTTTTAACAGAACGGCATGAGGAGTTTGCCATATTTTTTCCGGGGACCGGTTGTCCGCGGATTCGGACGAGGAAGCAAAGACCTAGGCATCCCAACAGGTGAGATTAACACTATAATGAGTGATCCTCATTTGTGTCTTGTATATGGAAAATTAATTAAAAAAAATCGCCTCCCAAAGTGATACAAGTTAGACAACATAAATATTAATTTATAGTAATTTTATAATGATTTAGTTACTTTTTTATTATGGTGCTGTTGAAAAAATCATTTTACAAAATGTCTGCTACAAGGTATCAAACAATGTTGACAATAATTTTATACTCACTAAATTAGGTAACGTTTTAATCTATTTAAATTCTAGTTTCTGTTCTAATTCCCCGAAAATAAAGGTCATAACAGTGATGCCAAAGGCTTTATTTGAAATCATGACATAAATATGACAGATTTCTGATAATAGAAATAAACACAATGTAGTTGACTTGCACCTTTCTTCGTAGAACTTTATATATTTATTTAATTTATATAGTGTATTTCTTGTGATATAGAAAACACAGACTACATTTTAAACATTAAGTAAATGTAATATTTCTGATAAGGCTAGAGACAGTAAAACAAAATTTTCTGTAGAATATAGGGCTGTGAGCCTTTAAGTAGAAAACAAAACAGTTTTATTCACAATACATAGCTTTCTGATTTGATTCAAGAATGATTGAACGATGAATGATTCACAATGAAATTTAATTAGATTTTGTTTAAATGTTCAATTCTGTAGCCTACTTTTTAGTAACTTTTGCATTAGAGTAAATAAAATAATTTTTCAGGAATTTCATGACCAGTTGAACACATTTTCAGCAACAAGATGAACTAGAACTTATGTATTTTAAGCTGGAAAAAAACTATTCAATATATTCAATAAAACATCAGTGTTTAATTGTAAACACTGCATATATTTTCTGAACATGTAGGAAACAGACAGACTGAGCCAACTAGAGCTTCAGCTCCTCTATCACAAACTGATACAATTCAGGCAAACGTTTTACATTGAAAAACTGCTATGAATTTTGTATCTTGGTTCTATATCAGGGGTCTCCAACATTATTTCATATGCTATTGTTTAAAAACAGAAGATGTCCGAGAGCTACTCATGTCACAGTCACTGAATATATTTTATATTAATTAAATATCATATAGGCTACAATCAGTAACGCCAGTCCCTATACACACTACACATAGGGCACCAACTTCAGGGTGGGCACCCTTTTGGTTGCTCAAAAAAGATATATAGAAATAATAACATAAACTGAGTATAAATAAAAGCATGTTGATAAATATGATAAAAATGCTTTTAATGGCGAATGCAAAAAAAACGTGTGATGTGATTTATTTTTTATTTTTCGTGCTCGTGCCCCGACCCACATATGTTTGTAGTTGCTATGTCTGGGAAAAGACAACAGCAGTATGGTGCTGAGAAGAAGGAAAAAAGCCAGACGAACCCCATGCATCACTTTCAGGTATGTACGTAAACCTAGAAAACATTTTATTTTTGGTTAAAATTACATCCTTGGTTCAAGTAAATTATTGAGGCTAATTAACATTTAATTAGCCTCAACTCCATCAAATCTGCCTGAATTGTAGGTGTTTACATTCAGTTTATGTAATATAATTTCTTGCTTTGCTGCTATGCATTGTGTTTTGAACGATGACTCTTTGTAATAAACCAAGCCATTATTATTATTATTACTAATTTGAGCAATACGTGACAGTTCGATTTTCACACCATACACATGCATTGCACATTTATTTCACTGTATGTATCATTTATTATCAATAGTATAAAGTTAGTCTAATCACTGTACTAATAAGCCATGTGCCATAAACCATTTTTATTGCATGGACTCTTCTATGTTTTTTGCTGAATGTTTATATTAACTGTTTGTTTAAAAGCACACTATATAAATAAATAAAAAAAAAACTGACAAATGGTTTGATTTATACTGACACCAAAGGTCAGTTTTTGTTACCATAGATTATAGTGTAAGTTAAATCCGCATTTGGAATGTAATTATATATCTTAATGGTGTGTCATTAGTCTGTTTTTAATGACGAATTTCTTCTGCATTGTTCTGTGGGTTCGATGCAGATATTTGTCACAAAAGAAGATGAGGTGGCATCATCCAGCAGCTGCACAGATACGGACACAGGATGCTGCACTGCAGGCTGTCCATCTATTAGCTTTGCAGGTACAGAGAGGGTTGTATTCCTTTCCTTTTGTAAATGAAGACATGTCAATGTTTAATTTTATGTAAATTATTATTTTGTATTGTACAGATTTTAATATTTGAAAGTATAATTTTTCAGTGTGTATTTGTATATCTCAATAAATAAATTCACGTTTAAATACATATGAGTGTGTGTTTGCTTTTTTCCCTTGTGGGGGGACCACAGAAAAAGTCTGCATAGGGCACCATTTTGGTCAGCAGCAGCTCTGGCTATAATGGATCATACATATCCAATAAACGCAAATCCAAACTGTTTTACACCCCAGATTGTTTTTCATGCTGCTCTTTAAATTGGAAAAGAATAGAATCAAAGAGTACAGTTTTTTTTATAGAAAACAGTATTATAGAATACAGTATTGTCTGCACAAAAATATAGTTGTATGTACGTTTCATAACTCTCAAATTAACAAACTTAAATGTTGATAATTTTATTTTTTTGAGGTTTTTAACCTTGGGATTGGAGTTTTTAATAAATTCGTAGTCTTAGCAATTTATTTTTAACAAAGGTTTTAAAGTTAGCTAAATATAGAAAGTCCTACTGACAATAATGGGAGAGCAAAGTGTGTGACTGTACAATGTTTTTTAATTATTATTATATTTTAAGAAATGCATTCTCTGTAGTTCCGTGAACATTCTCTGCAATAAAATCCTGTATAGACTATATTAAGGTAAGCATGTAATGTTATTATTTGATGTATTTTTTTCAGCTTAGACATTGCAGAAATAACCGATTCTAAAATAGAAACTTTAGTGTTATCATCATTACAGCTAGGACATAAACTTCTTTTAAAATAAAAAAGTTTGTTAATGTGTGTTATTGGGATACAATGTAATGTATATAGCATTTGCGCATTTCTGGTATAAAAGCAGATCAGCGAAAAAGTGTATTTCCACCTGATTTTTTTTTTTTTTTTTTTACATTTTGCATTGATTTATAATTGATAATCGTTGTTTCTTATATATGAAATTGATTATGACAAAGAGAAATGATTCGCGATTCAAAATACACATTTCAAAATCTATGCATATGCATCGGCAGAATTTGTATTGTGTGTCACTGTATCCCAAACGACTAATAATAAACCAAAATGATATAACTAAAACAGGGGCGCAGTAGGTAGTGCTCTCGCCTCACAGCAAGAAGGTCGCTGGTTCAAGCTTCATCTGGGTCAGTTGGTATTTCTGTGTGGAGTTTGCATGTTCTCCCCATGTTCGTGTGGGTTTCCTTCGGGTTCATTCCGCTGTGGCGACACCAGATTAATAAAGGGATTAAACTGAAAAGAAAATGAATGAATGATATAACTATAACAATGTCTGTGCTGAGTGAGAGCACTTCTCTTCCTGTTAAATGGAACAGTTGCATCATCGAGGTAAAAGCAGTGTGAGTGCAGGCCGTCGGGGAGGGGGGACAAGTGTGCTTCGGCATGGTTCAAAGGCAACTGTGAGCACGCACTCAGCCTCTATCTGGGTCTCGGCACCAAGTTGTTGAAATTTTTTTTTGATTTAAGTCTCTGTTTGGGACACGACACCAAGTTGTTAGAAATATGAGAAACCAAACCAGGAGACATTATAAGTGCTCACCTCTTTGAGCATTCTGATCAGTTACTGTTCTTAAAGTAAAAATATTCTTCTAGTGGGATTTTGCATGATTAAAAATAAACCAGGGCTAAGCATAAAATACATCAAATAAGTTGGCAAAGTTGTGATAAGTGTAAGTTTACATAAAACTAGAAAGCAATACATTTCTATTTTGACGGTGTTTTCTTAAATGTGTATTCCACAAAATTGAGATTCTGCTGTGACTCATTTAGAAATGTGTCCCTTTTTATCACAAACGTCTTTCTGCACATCAGAATTTTTCAGCTTGTTTAACAGCTGTGTGCTTGTTTTACATTGTTGCAATTCTATAAAACATGTGCTGTTAATAAAAGAAATGAATCTTATAACTTTTTTCTTATTCATTTACAAATATCGTGATATAAGATTTTTTTGTGATAAATCAGTATATCACAGAATCCCTGATATTGTTATGTTTCAATATTAGGGGCAAAATATCGTGATAATATCATATCGTGAGTTAACCTGTGATTCCCACCCCTAATAGACATACATATGAATTGAATTTCTTTCCATTTCTTACTTAGCAAATTTCCCAGAGTCAGTTGTGGACAGTCTCCCCACTGACATCAGCACTGGCATCTACTACGGTTGGGCACGTCTTGATAATGGAGATATTCACAAGATGGTAATGAGCATTGGCTGGAACCCTTACTACAAAAACAAAAAAAAGTCCATGGTATGTACATATGAATCTTTCTAGGGTGCAAACTCAAGAGAAATTGAGATGTTAGAATTCATTGTATATTATTTAAAAAGCCCCTATTATGCATTATAAAAGAGTCTCCAACAACAGGCTGATATGCACGCAAGGTCAAAAAACACTTTCATTGTCTTATAATATGCATTTATTTTTACCAAGTTATCCCAGCAACTCCCATATAATTTGTTCAGTGATTCATTTGTTCCCAAACTGCTCCTTTGCGTGATGCTAATCTGCAGTGATTTATCCAATGACCCTGTCTGTTGTGATTTGTTGACTGCTTTCAGCATTAGACGGAGAGAAACACCCATCACGGTCATGAAGTAGCACAGAGTTTATGTGTGAACCCAATGCGGAAGTGCATTAAAGCAGTGCAGTTGAACACAAGCAAATAATCTATTCTTAACCACAACCCCAAGTAATAACAATGTGGCAAAAGCTGAACTATTTTGAAAATTGACCATGCTGCATGTGTGTAAGCATACGTTCACACCAAAAGCGGCGAGAGCATCAAAGTAGCCGGAAATCATTTATTTTCAGTGAGAGCCAGCGGCGAGGAGCAGCGCGGCACATCTTCGCCAGTGTGGACGTCGAGGAGAGTTGAAATCTAGTTAACTTTATGGTAATGAGCTATGACGCGGTTCTGCGGCAAGCAATTGGAATGAAGAAGTCCATCGCTTTAGAAGAGTCCAGAGAGCACAGTCACTGTGAACTTTGGTTCCGACCACAGTTGTTCCCAAGGGTTATTATTGCGGTCGCCGGATTTCAAATTATTTGCAATGTTTTCTTACAGGAACATGCAATAAATAAGTTGCTCGTGAGTTACTGATGTGCATTAATGTTGTATATATTTTTCTTTAAAAAAAGCGGGCATCTCATGCGCTGTGTACAAAACAGTACTGCTGCTTCTGGATATTTCAGACATATAGACATATTGTATAATCAAGTGGAGCAAAGCCACACCACATGCAACTTGATCTTCCAGTGCTAAATGAATTTGCTAAAAAGTTTGCAACATTTTCATGCTAGAAAGCATGTTTTATGCAAGAATATAACTGATATGATATGCTGCAACAGCCCCTGTAAATACGAGCTAAATGTAGCGAATTTTGACACTTTCGCTGCCGGAGCTGAAGGTAGACAGCGTCGTCGACATGGCGGCCAGAGCGACCTGTGACGCTCTCACCACCTTTGGTGTGAACGCACAGTAAGAACAGCTGATGGTGGCCATAACAATGACAAACGACAGAGGATTGCAAGCACAAAACGCATTTAAATCAGTAAAGGAAGTCACGTTTTCAACGTGGATAAATGTTAACAAGCCGTGCTTACAAGTTACAACACAATTAAATACATATTTTGCAAACTACAGAAAACGAGACAACAATTTTAATCACACTTATGTGTTCTGTAGGAAGGAGAAACGCTTACAGGATCTAGAGGAAGAAGAAACTGTTCCATATAAAATGTGTAACAGTTTGGAAAAAGTCCCATAGTCTTTGCTGATCCTTCCTTTAATAACAACCGGCTGGCAAATCCCACATTGCAGGGTGTATCAATCATCAGAAAAATGACAGGAACAAACACCGCACTGTGGTATTGTGAAAATGAACTTTAACTTTTTATTCCCCACAGCCACATGTCTGGCCATCTTTCAGTGATAGTAATCTTCACATCATGATTAAGCTCATGATCCCTTGCAGGCGGTTCAGATTTTACTAGATTCGGCACTTCATATTTGAACAAAGGATGAATCATTCATCTAACTCTGAGTTGACTTAAAAGAATCAATAACATGGTTCACGGTGCGCTTTCAGATTTAAACCTCAGCTGGATGTTTCCATTCACTTAGAGCTGTGTTACACACTGCATAGATGGTAATTTTCAAAAAAATGATAATAGAGGCTCTTTAATAGTGATGCAGATGGACAGTGCATCATGTGTCTGATGTCACATATGGTGTTTTTTTTTTGTGGCAGGAAGCACATGTGATCCACACGTTTAAGGAAGATTTCTATGGTCATATATTGAGTGTGGCTATGGCTGGCTACATTCGCCCTGAAAGGGGATTTACATCACTTGGTAAGACAAACTGCATACAATTATGTCAGTGGTGTCAAACTATTTACACAAACAAACCTATTAAAACTTTATCAAATTTCTTTCTCACAGATGAGCTAATAACAGCAATTCATAATGACATTGAGGAAGCAAAGAAAAAGCTGGATCTACCCGAGCACTTGAAACTGAAAGAGGATAATTTCTTCAAGACTTCAGTATCCACAACATCTAATCAGATCTTGAATGGTCAACACTCACTTTTATGATCATCTCTGTTTATTGCTTGTTGTTTTTTTTTCATACAATTTTTTTCTCGTACAAATATTTTTTCCCTTTATGGAGCAGACAGCATATATCTACGTTCACATAGAATCATCAGTATGTGCTTTGTTTATAATTCTGTGTATAATGCTGTGTTTGTTTATAATTCAACAAGAAGGATATAATAATAATAATAATAATACATTTATTTTATGCCTTTTTAATAGGTATTCCTCAAAGTGCTTTACATACAAATCAAGACAACATACTTAAAAGATAATACAATGATAAAAGAAAAACAGTAAAAGAAGACATTAATTAAAAGCAATTCTAAACAAAAAGTTTTAAATATTAAAAAAGAGTCATTCCTAGGGTCAACTGGAACAGAATTCCTGTGTCAGGGCATAATAAGAAAAAGCCCTGTTGCCCCTGGATCACAGACACGTTTTAGGAACAACTAGGAGACCATGCTGAGAAGATTGCAAAATTCTGATAGTAGTGTTGGGTGTTAAAAGATCAGCAAAATATTGCGGTGCAAGTTTATGCAAAGCTTTCTAAGTTAAAATTTAAATCTATGTGGTACTTCACAGGCAGCCAGTGCAAACTTCGGTAATGTTGGGGAAATATGCTCATCTACCCACTGCCCAGGTAAAATGCTATCTGCTGAATTCTGCAGATATTGCAATTTGTTAAGAGATGATTTGGAGACCCAGCAAGGAGAGCTTTGCAATTGTCCATTTGTGAAAAAAAACAAAAGAGAATAGGACAACATGGTGAAAATATGTGCAATGTTCTTAAGATGAAAGAAGGAGTTCTCAAATGATCTAAGATGACATTTTTTTCTTTTATTTAGTATGGATCTCAAGGTTGAAACCATCAATTGTGAGATCTATAGAAGCTGCTTGACACAATTGGTGGGGGGAACCAAGGAGCATCACTTCAGTTTCAGAGCTGTTTAAACACAAATAATTGTTTGCCATCCATAACTTAATTTCAGAAATGCAGTTTGCCTAAAACCATCCATTAAACCAAATGGACTATGCCCTGAAAAGTAAATGCCAAGGGCATTTCCAGATATACCAAAGACAGAGTGAAAGAGCTTAAACAAGTTAACCACTTAATGGTCATGCAGTTGGGACAAAACCGTTTATTGCAGTATTTTTGCAATAAGCGTAAGTTGTTAAATTGGACGGAAATTGAGATTGTGTGGATCACTGTTATGCTTTTTTTTAAGAGAGGAAAACAGAAACTGGCACAATACCAGACAGAGAACCATTTATTATTGGAAGAACCACAGAGCATAAATAGCCAAAACAGGGTTTAAATACATTAGAAGGCAAGGGATCAAGTATGCAAGTGGAATCCTTGTTATGTGATACCTGTGCACAAAGGAAGTTGGAATTAACAAAGCTAAGGTTAAAAATGGATGTTTCAAAAAAAACTTTGTGTTTCTGTAAGACCTCTTTAAACATGATCTTAAAGTGCTTAGGATATCCTTACGGACATTAATGATTTTTAATCTAAAAAAAAGATACAAAAATCGCTACATTTCTGAGCTCATGTTGTGGGTGACTTACCAGTGTCATCTTTCAATAGACTGTTAAATATGTTGAACATTTTTTTTCTATGTAGGATTTTTATAATTATCATCATTATCTGAGAAAAATAGGATGTTGCTGCCGATCCAATGCCCATCTCAACTGATCCAAATAAATTTTCCAAGCCTGTTAAAAGAGTGACAGACCAGAACAACCCCACTTACAATCCAGTTTGCGACACTACACATCTTCTTCAGATGCAATTTGTCATTAAACCAAGGACATGTGCATGCAAAAGAAACATTCTGAGTTTTAGTTGGAGCAAAAATGTCCAAGTCAGTGTATCATTAAAGAAAAACATTTTTGTTCAGAGGAAAAAGAGGAAAGGTCATCTAAACTACTGATTGAACAACAAAAAATATTTTTTTTGCACCTATTTGCTGTCAGTTGCGAAAGGAAAGGAAAAGTGCATATAACAAACCTTAATACATAACACCTCTAGATTGAGAACAAAAAAAAACTACAGAGTGATTTTTTTTTTTTTAACATTTATTTATTTTTCTGTCAAGATGGAGTCTGTTGTCTTCTATTTAGAGACTTTTAAATGAATAAAACAATCAAACAATAGTCAGAATTAGCATTTTGTCCTCTTTTAGGAAAATGTATTTATTTATTTATTTTAGAAATAAAACGACGATTGATGTAAATGTGAGTATAATAATGTATGGTTGTCCTCAGCCATTGTTTCAATGTAATCACTTAAATTAATCCTAATGGAGTTAAATGTTTAATTATGTACTGAAGCTCTAAATATCAAACAATTGCCATATTCTTCATTTGTGTTTGTACTAATTCTTTATGGAAAATAACAACTGCCTTTTCTCCCTTTTACTCTGGTTGAATTTACCAAGGGGGTGTTAAACTTTTTTCCTGAATAGCCACAACACTGCAGTTTAATGCCAACCCTTCTCAACATGTTTTTCAAACAAGCCTGAAGGACTTAATTTGTTTGATAATGTGTGTTTAATTAAAGCAATACTATGTAGTTTTTCAACCTTAATGTCTAAAATTATTTCAGTGGTTAAACAACTCAAACTGGAAATATTCTACTGCTGTTGCAACCAGAGCAGCCTCTTGTCACTCAAAATCCCACTTGGAACTTTGTTTGGTTGTAGTTGGCCAACAGATAACTATATGATAAAATAATCTAAAATGCAATTCTAAGAAGAAAAAGAGAGAAATGAAACCAAACAGGCGTCTACTTCTCTAGCTACGACACAGTTATTTGAATAAAGAGGTTCTGTTACTTTATAGACTTCATAAGCTTAGGCAGGGTTCCCACAGGTTATGGCATTTCTGGAATATCATGAAATTTTAAAGGTCCTTTTCAAAATGTTGAGTTCATATTCAAGTCATGGAGTTTTATGTATTTCTCATACATAAAAGTGATAGTCATGGCATACCAGGGAAATTGTAATTTTAGGTTTACTGAACATTTTTCAATTTATTTTTTCTATACCATGTTTTTTATGACATTGTTTCACATATTTTATCTATTGTTATAGATAATGGTGTGATGAGATCTTTGGCTACGAGATCTCGTGAGACTAAATTGTGGTGAGATATCTCTTCGAGGTGAAAAGTCTCATGAGTTGTGATGTTATGATGGAGTGTGAAGGTGAATTTGGCACTGAAGAGTCAGAATTGGATTTAAGCCGCACATCAAGTGCTTTGCACACACCTGGCAACCTGGGGTGTTTACTCATTTGCTTGGGTGCATGTGATGTAACTGATTTTTTTTTTCACTGGAGTTCAAAGGTTGTCCTGTCCAAAAGCAAAGGCTGCTACAGCTCATGACCATGCGATGGAATAGCACTTTAGATATGCTTGAAGTCATACTCGTTGCAAACGCAACTCAAATTAAGATATGTGGAGTATTCCTATTTAAGTTGCATTATTGAAGTGCAGTACAGACAAGTTCAAACTTGTAATCAAACTATTACCGCAGTGTAGGACTTTTAGCAGCATTTTGTGACAGGATAAGCCATAGTGTCAGGCTGTTTGACACTAATCTCAAAATTTGCTAAGTCAGTAAAGGACTACAGACACAAACATCTCTAAGCGCACACACATAGGGAAATCCTGGAGACTTAACACACCTGTCATCATCATCGAACACACTTTTATGCTGTCTTTGAAAAGCCAACGTTTTCTTGTCATTCGATGTGCGCTCAAACTTCATTATAGCAACTCTCTTATGTGAGTCCCTGCTTCATACTCACATTCAGTAGCTCAGAGTTCGTTGCAGGGGCATGAAATTTCGCAAAATGAAATTAAGACTGCTGAAAATTACATGATCATATACATAATAAAAAAAAAGTTCAATTTGTTGAAAAGAGGTTGATTTCTCATATGAAATTGTACAAGGGATAAGCCAGTCAGTATTTATGGCATCATTCTTTAAAATAGAAGTAAAATAACATTCATTACAAGTTGATAAAAAAACACCTACATTTTTATGCAGTTTGTGATTTAAAGTTTTCCATTCATATATTAGCAAATATATTGCTACTATTTAAAATTATATATACAATATTTTCCATTCATATAATTTCAAAATATGTCCTTTACAGCATAAAATTTATTAAAAAGAGTAATTTAACATTCTTAAGTTAATTTTAAAAAAGCACCTAAATAGTTGTTTTTTTCAGTTGAATAAAATACTATTTTCCATTTCGTGTTTACACCCAATCTCTACTCTTGTCTCTTCTCGTGGAATAAGCCTCTCGTCACACCCCCAATAGTTAGGCTATTTGTTTTTTGCTTTTTTTTTGCTGTTTTATTCCTTTTTCACTTATCAACCATCAATCAAATGCAGTTACTCATTTGTATTTGTTAATATACTGTCTGTGGCTGTTTTGTCTGCTCGACCAGTACCTCCTGGAATTTGCAGGAAAACAGTTGTAATTATTGCTGCCTAAAATTACTTAAAACTACTTTACCTTGACAATTATGTGTCATTTCTTGTGTTTTTTTTTTTTTTTTTTTTCCCACACTGTTCTTAATTATATTTTTGATCTCAAGAACCATTGATCTCTATAATTAATATAAAGGGACACTGAGAGGAACAGAGTGAAAGTGTTTATCACTTAACCATAATTTAAATAAATCCATCTTATTTCTATAGTGTTTTTATAAAGTAGATTGTGTCAAACAACTTAACATAGAAGTTCTAGTAAACTGAAACAAATTCAGTTGAGTTTTTAGAGATGATGTTCAGTTTAGTTCTTTTCAGTGTAGTTTACATTTCACTGGTGAAAGTCCAAAGACTGAAGAGCAAATCCACTGATGCGCAGTTTCACAAGTCCCAAACCAAGCAAGTCAGTGATGACAGTGGCGAGGAACAAACTTCACTAGTTGATGAAAGTGAAGGAAAAAAAAAAAAAAAGTAAAACCAGGCTCAGTTGGGCACAACCATTTCACCTCTGGCCAAACTTATTGTGCAGAGCTGCAGTCTAGGCACCTAAAGATATATATATATATATATATATATATATATATATATATATATATATATATATATATATATATATATATATATATATATATATATATATATATATATACATATATATATATATACATATATATATATATACATATATATATATACATATATATATATATATATATATATATATATATATATATACATACATATATATATATATATATATATATATATACATATATATATACAGATATATATATATATACATACATATATATATATATACATATATATATATATATATATACATATATATATATACATATATATATATATATATATATATATATATGTATATATATATATATATATATATATGTGTGTGTGTGTGTGTGTGTGTGTGTGTGTGTGTGTGTGTGTAATTAATTGAACCTAAATCCTTTAGAGGATTTGGATTTCAAAGCATTTGTGTTTTAGGTGTATGGTAATGCAAAGAGTTGTGTTTTAAATCTAGTTTTAAACTAACAGAGTGTGCCTTCCTCCGGAACAGTGCTAGGAAGGCTGTTTCAGAGTTTAGTTGCCAGATATGAGAATGATCTAACACCCACAGTTGATTTTGATAATCTAGGAATAATCAATTGTCCAGAATTAACTGAGCATAGTGGACATGAGGGGCTGTAATACAACTGGAGCTCCCTTAAATACTGGGAAGCTAAGCCGTTCAGGGCTTTGTAAGTAGTCAGAAAATTTTAATGTTATAATATTTACAGGGTGTCCACGGGGTCTTAATTTTCCTTTGTTCATGTATTGCCACCCAATCTGTCCAACAACCATGCAATCACCAACAATCCATCCCAATAAAACGTTAAACTTTTTATTAAAAAGATAACTTTTAACTATTTATCATAAAAGTTTAATTATGATTATGATAATTATGATAATTTTCTTAACATTTGTTTAAAAGTGTTTCATGTATTTACTGCTGAGGACACTGACCTGGACAGATTCCTGTGCATAGATTTAGTTTTATGTATTTTTTAAACTTCTAAATCATTTGTCCTTTTTTAAATTTTAGTTAAAAGAATGTTTATGTTGGAAAAAAGTAGATACAAGTAGAGCTTGCTTGTTTTTTTACACAATTTAAAATATTTTGCTAAGAAATATCTAAAATATAAATGTTCTATTATTCATTTATTTGTTGTTTTATTTGTTAATTTATTTTTTTAAAAATATTGTTTTATTAATTTTTTTAAATAATATATATATATTTTTTTTGATAGGGCAAATAAAATTCTTTACCATCTGGACCATTTGAAAAATTCCTTAGCATTTAGCCTTTTACGAGTCTTAAAAATGTATTAAAAAGTCTTAAATTTAACTTGGTGCAACCTGCAGACACCTTGTATTTAATAGGGAGTCAATGCAGTGATGAAAGAAGCAGAGTAATACGATCAAATTTCTTTTGTTTTAGATAGTACTTTAGCAGCTGCATTTTGAACCAACTAAAGTTTGTTAATTAGGCCTACAGGGCAACAACTTGGTAATGCATTACAAGAGTCTAACAGAGAGGTCATGAAAGCATGAATAAACTTTTCTGCAATAGACATTGATAGCATATGTTGAAGTTTGGCAACATTTTTGATGCTTGAAATCTGGCCTTCAAATGACAGGTTGCTATCAAAAATCAATTTTGCGTGTGAGGTTTTTGGGGCCAACAAGCAAGACCTCAGTTTTATCTGAATTTAGTTATAAGAAGTTTTTAGTCATCTAGTTTTTAATGTCAGCTATAAAATCTGTTAATTTCGTGTACAAATTATCAGGTTGAGAGGAGATATAAAGTTGTGTATGATCAACATAACAGTGGATACTAACTTCATGCATAAATGATATGACTAGCGGTAGTATTTACAACGTAAAAAGTAAGGGACCAAGAACTGAACCTTGTGGTACCTCACAGTGTACTTTTGATCGGTATGATGCCTCTTTAATAACTGATACACTTTCAGATAGAGAATACCTGAACCAGGCTAATGCTGTTTTCAAGCAGCAATTTCTCTCTTCAAACTCTCTTCAACAATTACATAAGACATTTTTTTGTTTTGGAGTTTAGCGAACCACCATGCCATTTAAAAAAAAACTCAAGGTATTATACACCAGGTGAGCCCTTTCTATACTCTAATATAATGTTATTTGATATAAAACAACATACGACATAATAAATACCCCCCACCTCTCCCATGTCCCTAATCTGGACACCTGGGGCCTCATTTATAAAGTGGTCATACACTTAGATTTGAGTGTGTACACTTAATCGATTGCAACGTTCATATTTGTCATTTACATCAGTTATATGTTTGTACAAAATATGTTGTGTCAGTAAATAATGGCACACTTGAGCAGTATTAATAAACTGTGAATATAAAGATATGAGAAATCACAGTTTTTTTTAGACCAGTGACCATAACATATATACAGTTGAAGTTAGAATTATTAGCCCCCCTATTTTTTTTTCTTTTCTTTTTTTAAATATTTCCCAAATGATGTTCAACAGAGCAAGGACATTTTCACAGTATGTCGGATAGTATTTTTTTTTTCTAGAGAAAGTCTTTATTTGTTTTATTTTGGCTAGAATAAAAGCAGTTTTTAATTTTGAACCTTTTTAAGGTCAAAATTGTTAGCCCCTTTAAGCAAATTTTTTTCGACTGTCTACAGAACAAACCATCGTTATACAATAACTTGCCTAATTACACTAACCTGCCTAGTTAACCTTATTAACCTACTTAAGCCTTTAAAAGTCACTAAGCTGTATAGAAGTGTCTTGAAAAATATCTAATGAAATATTGTTTAATGTCATTATGGCAAGGATAAAATAAATCAATTAGAAATGAGTTATTAATGGGCACCTATGGTGAAAAATTTACTTTTCAAGCTGGACAGACATATGTGTAGATATAGTGTATAGACCGTCATATTGGGGTGGTATAAGTGCTTTTTTTTTTTCAATTTAACAACATAAAAACGGTGGACCAATTGGAGCGGTTTTCAGACCGGCCGCAACTTTACGTAGTAGTGTGGTCCCCCCGCCCACTGAATTGACTGACAGCTGCATATTAGTATGTTCCGGTAGTCACGTGTATATTCATATCAACAAGAGAGGACGAGCGTAAAGCAACCGGGAATAAGAGGTCTGTTCAGTTTGCTAGGATCATCAATCATCATCAAATGTGATCAAGAAGAGTGAGTTTTACAAGTTTAAAATGTTTTAAAACAGTGCATGTGTGTAATGAGTTACAGCGATTCACTTCAGTTTTACTTTATCACCATAGCCACGTGTCAGAACCATTGGTCAGAACAATTATAAAAGAAGATGCTTCAATCTCGGTTTGTGGGCGTTGAATCAGGTTTATTTTGTACATTAACATAACAGATATCCATACAGCAGTGGAGATTAACCTGTATCCTGTCACATATGTGAAGCTGCTTTGACACAATGAATTGAATTGAATTGAATTGAATTGAATTAATGCCTAGTTCACACTACAGGATTTTAAACATCGGCAGATTGATGTGCTGTTCACACTACATGACTTGATTTTGTGTCTTTTAATCTCTGTGGTGTTCACACTACGCGACACAATGTAAATGATCCACAAGAGGGGGGTCACACACTACAAGATCTGACAACAACTAGTTCCCCAACAGCTCAGTCAAGTTACCAAACCACAGCCAATGAAATGTTGAGGGAGTCATCAGAAAAAGCTGAACACTGCTTGTGTGCTGATGACATCACTGACATCATTTCAAGCTTTCAAGGAAGCATTTAAAAATATTGTCAATCAGCTGATGCATCAGCGGATCAATCGCTCACCTGCAAAGTTCGAGTGGATTGATACACAGAGAGTTTTTAATTTTTGTAATTTAATAACTCTTTGAAATAAAACTAACATATCTAACACCCTGACGTTTCCGGAATATCTGTGTGTTTCTTTCTAAAATTGTTATTTTTTAAATTACAAAACAGTAAAGAACTGAGCATTTCTACCTTTAATTACCATATTGGTCAAAATGACTGCATACATGTCTGCTACTTTTCACTGTGACTTTAAATATGCGTGCATTTTTTTAACAACATAAACATAACTCTCTGATAGCAAAAACATAAATTTACTTCAGATATATCTTTCAAAACAGTATATTCTGTGCAGGGAAATGGCTCCTGTTTGAAAGTGAAAATGAAAGCGAGCCTCAGAGCTTTGCGTCTTCTAGTATCTTAACTACATATTTATAGGTTTTATTACCAAAAAAGATTATATTTTTTAAGGTAATGGTGTCATCAAATATGATGACAGACATTCAGAGCTTAATTTTAATATCTCAATAGAAGCTTTGAATGTAAATATGATGTGATATTATGATGTTTTATATGAGAATGGTCAGAATGAGCAGTATGGTTATTCTAATAGTTACAGAATTCTAGTTCCCCTGTTAATATAGCCTACTCTCATGTCCGTGTTAACGCAGAATGAAGCGAGTGCGGCGATGCCCATTCTGGCTAATCACAGACATTTCTGTTAATCTCCTGGGCACACGACCATTCAGCTCAAGCTGATATGCTCTCTCATTGGCTGCAGCTAGTCACTACATCTGACCGGGATCAAGGGATCAAGTCGGCCGACTGCTCTGGAATATTCAGCATGCTAGATATTGGATTTCCGTCTGCGAGGTGTCGGCGACGCTTCAGCGAGCCTCTTTGATGCGTTGTTCAGTAGTTCACACATAAAGACTGGCGAGCGCTGAGCACCCGCAGATTTCTTCCCGATCACAGCCCAATCTGTCGGCGAGCTCGTTAACTTCCAAATCAGGCTTAAAATCATGTAATGTGAACTAGACTTAAGGCACATAGAAACGGTAGGCGGGGAGGACTAGCCTTAAAGGTGCAGTACAACAAAAGAGCCTCCTAGTGCAAAAATGTATGAAATAGAATCTCCTAGAATAAAAATCTGATGGGTGTTTTGAGCTTAAACTTTACAGACACATTCTGGAGACACAAAAGACTATTAAACCTGAAAACAGGGGTAACCTAGGTGCCCTTTAAAACTATTATGTTGAAAAATCTAAAAAATCTGCTCTTTTAAATATATATATATATATATATATATATATATATATATATATATATATATACATATACACACAAACACATAGCGCAGACACATACACACACACAGAGAGGGAGAGAGAGAGACAGCGCGTTAAGCTTTGCACATGTTTTGCACGCATATGTGACATGATACTGGTAATATCCACTGCTGTATGGATATATGTTATGTTATGTACAAAATAAACCTGATTTAACGTCCACAAACCGCAATTGAAGCGTCTTCCTTTATAATTGTTCTGACACACGGCTGTGCTAATTAAGTGAATCTGAAGTGAATTGCTGTAATTCATTACACACATGCTCTGTTTTAAAACATTTTAAACTTGTGAAACTCACTCTTGATCACATTTGATGATGATTGATGATCCTAGCGAATTGAACACACCTTTTATTCCCGACTACTTTGCGCTCGTCCTCTCTTGATGATATGATTATACACGTGACTACCGGACATGTTAATGCGCGCAGCTGTCAATCAATTTTGGGAGGGCGGGGGGACCGCTCTCCTACGTAAAGTTGCGGTCGATCTGAAAACCGCTCCAATTGGTCCACTGTTTTTATGTTGTTAAATTTGAAAAAAAGGACTGGGTGTGTTTATTTCACCCCAATATGACAGTTTATGCACTATACTTACACACATTTCTGTCCAAACAGCTTGAAAAGTAGATTTTTCACCATAGGTGCCCTTTAAGACATATTTCGTATACAACATAATTGAGTGTAAAAATAGCCTATGTGTGTAGCAGCACTGTGTCAACATAAGTAGGCCCAGTGGCATAGCACAAACGTGGGCCCATCCTCAAAAGTGAAGTATTTGAAGCTGGGTAGTACCTAGAATAGCAACGTCTACTAAAGGAGGTTGAGCCTTCTCATTTATGCCCCCAAACTCTGGAATAGCCTTCTTGATCTTATTTTCTGTGGTCGTGTTTTACCCAACAAATTGGAGAATGGGTCTCCATCACTTTATAATGTGTGCTGTTTGCTGCACCATCTCTTTAAGTTCAATTTCTTTATATTATAATATATTCTGCAGATCCTTTTCATTTGGAAGTACTGCACAGCTGTGACTGCTGATGACACTTACAACTACTTCCATATCAGCACTTTGGAAGTCCTGGAGTGCTACACATAAAACATCCTTTTCTACTTGACCAATGTAGTTGAAGTACAATTCTGTTACACTTGTTTCTGAAGTGGAAAAGCTTCTTTTAGAAAAAGAGGAGCCAGCTGAATTGGCAGCTAAAAAAAGCGCAGCAATTCAAATACAATAGTCCTTGCAACAGCTTGCCACTTTTTTTCTTGGCAAATGTGATGCAGTGTAGGTATCTTGAATGTTGTTTCACAGGTTTTTTAAAAATAAAATATATCCCAAAATTCAGTAACACACTCCTGGAACACTCCACCACCAATGCCAGCTTCCACCTCACCATTTTCAAAAACATGTTTAAATGTTATATTGGCATGTAGAATGTTTTGTCAGAGAAATTTGAATCATGTTGCGTTGGCAGGTCTGTGTGTGTGTGAGTCTGTCTCTCTCTCTCTCTCCCTCTCTCTACATCTGCAGGCCCCGCCCTAGCTACGCAGACGACATGCTCTGGTATTGGAAAAAGTAACCCAGGGTGTCCTTTCAAAAGGAAAAAAACGGGCGTTGGGCGAGAGAGCGAGTTTTGTTGGTGTGTTGTTTTTGACTTGGGTGTGATATAAAATTATTCTTGTTGCTAAGTGTTATCGTTGATTGTGTTTCCCTTGTTGGTTTTGACTACTGTATGTGTTGTATATCCATCCGTGTTTCCCCCTCCTATTATTTTGTTTATGGTTTGTTTGTTAGTTTGTTGACTGTAAATATTTAATATTGTACACGGTAAGAGGCAGTAGGGGTTGGGTGCCACACATTTTTTTTGTGTAAATATTTTCTCCTGTTTTTGTTATTAGTCAGGGAGGTAGGGGTAGAGTTTGTATTTTTATTTCTGTTATTTTATTAGGTGTAGTTATTTTCATTTGGGTATTTAGTTAGTGTGTACTTTTTGTTTATAATTTTTCTGTAGGTCCACTCAGAGGTAGTTGGCTTCACATTTTTGGGTAATAAAAAAAAAGACAAATAAAGAGACCCGACACCAAAGGGTCATAAAAGTGAATTTTATTTGTCTGGTGATCTTTTATGTTGTGGCCTTGTCCCTAGACCAGGGTCGTAACAATCATGTCATTCACACGGTGAACTCTGCAAATTGCAATGGTTTCACTTTCAGTAACATTTCTTGAGTTTTCAAAGCATGACTCATTGTTTGCTGGTTCCAGGGAGTCTTCTGGCACTTCTGCCACTGTTTCTTCAGCATCTGTGATTTCATAGAAAAAAGTTACCTGAAAAAACATCTGGATCTGAATTGAATGAAACGGTTTCTGTTGTTGTTCAACAAACATTTCATCACCAACAGATTCAACATGTACAGGTGAGTACACAAGCATATCAGAGACCATGTCAAAGGATGTGTCCACATCATTACCCACGAAAACCACTTCATCATCAGAAGACTGAAGTACATCAATTAAGCTGACATGCATAAAAGGTGGGGATTGCAAAGTTTGACTTCTGTTGGACTACATGGACTTTCATCTAGTGTGGAAGCAAGCAGGGGTTTCTTTAGAGTCAGACTTATGTCATTTTCATCAGAAGCTTTATCTTTCAGTATTGTACACACATACAGCCTAAGATGTCTGAAATGTGTTGCCTCATACAGGCTTCCAATTGTCTGATCTCTTTTGAGTGGATCTTTAGAGCCACTGCTCATAGCACAAACATGAAATCATCAGCATTTCCTTTTGTTGATTCACCATTAAGAAAAAAGTTGTTTTTTTCTCCCCACATTCAGAACATACAGTATGACACAGTGTCTACCTTATTAATGACAATTTCCCGTATTCCACCTCCTACTCCTGGGTCTAGTTACTTGTTTGTAGCTACCATCTTGGTAGTTCATCTAGCCAAGTTCAATTTTTCCTGTTTTAGTTTTAGTATTTCTGTTGCCAAATCCATACTTATTTTTTCTGATTTTGAACTGCTGGTACTTTCGATTAATTAGTTTTTGTTTTCTGTCTCCATTCTCATGTTCTTCTGCCTTTGCTGGCTTCCAGTTCTTTGCAAAAACCCTTTCTTTTTATCAAGCAATATACTTAGACAGTTCTTCTACATTCAGAAGTCGTGCAACAGCAGGATCAGTCTGGGGAAAAACAATCATAATATTGTTTTAGCATGTTTAGGTTTAGTTGTCAAAAAATAAATAAATAAGCAGGTACAAAAATGAATACTAATTAGTGGTGTAACGGATCACAAATATCAAATTTTGGATCTCAATATAGTTTCTGAGTCATGGATTAGACCATTTTACACATCAGCAAAAAAGAGAGATGACAAATGTCATTTGCTTTCCATTTATTACAAAAAAAACATTACTGCAAGAAACTTTTGGCTTTAACAAACATAACTTGGAACCTGTAAGTTTAATACAAATAAAAATCAAGAAATGACTAAAGTTAAAATTAAAAATTAAAAAAAATATAATAAAAAAGTCAAATATTCATTCATTTTCTTTTCCGCTTAGTCCCTTTATTAATCAGGGGTCGCCACAGCGGAATGAGCCGCCAACTTATCCAGCATATGTTTTATGCAGCAGATTACGCAGCGGATGCCCAGCTGCAACCCAACACTGGGAAACACCCACACACTCACATACACTACGGCCAATTTAGCTCATTCAATTTACCTATAGCGCATGTCTTTGGATTGTGGGGGAAACGGGAGCACCCTGAGGAAACCCATGGGAACACGGGGAGAACATGCAAACTCCACACAGAAAGTCGAACCAGCAACTTTCTTGCTGTGAGGTGATTGTGCAACCCACTGCGCCACTGTGCTGCCCTGTTAAATATTTAACAATGTCAAAAAATTATCTTGAAAAATTAGCTATTGTTGCTGATTAGGCTAAATATATAAATCTAACATTATAATCATGTACAACACATTTATTTTTCAGTCTCATTTTCTATTAATAATTCAAAAATCCACTCATAAAACTGTTTAATTACTAGATGTGTCATTTTTGAAAAACTATTCAGTGACATATTTTTGATGTTTTTTTCGTCACCACACATTGGTAAATGAATGTAATTAATACAACTTGTTCAAAGAATGTAGCACTAGCAAATGTGACAAGACTCCTTTCAGTATAAAATCTGCATATTATTTTTCTCTTATGTGGGTAGAAAACATCTTAGGGATTTTAGAAAAGTCTAATATGTTGTTCTAATTAGTTAGATAGACTTTAAAATAGTTAGCTGAAGTTAAATTTGAAAAAAAAAAAAAAAAAAAGCTGAAGTGTCCCAGATTACCTGAATTTACCCTACTAGTAGGCTATATCAAATAAAATGTTGGCTACACAGAATAAACACTATAGCTACCTTAAAAAATAGCATTAGTATCTAATAAATGAGCTAGAACGGAAAAACTAGTATCTAAAATACACGTGCCATACCAATCACACTTTAATTCTGAGATAGAGACAGATACTGATGACAAATGTAGCCTATCGTATCTTTTCCTAAAGTCACACTGCGAGTCCACCAAAAGGTACAAGAAGGGAAGACAAGATTGTAACACCTGCCTCCTCAAAATGATTCTGCAAATAATCAAAGAAAGAAAGTTAGTAAGGAACCACAAAATAATCAAATATCTTCAAAAATCTCACTTCTCCTCCTTTCCCAGCACCTATGGACCCTAGAAATGTAAAAAGAAGGACAAAAGATAAACATGCAATATGAACATAATGTTATACCCTAGAGAGTGTCAGTGATCACATTAACTTTCCCTCATGCATGCTTAGAAAGGTTGTAAACTGAGACTACATGATTTGTTGGTTACAATTTTCATCCGCTTAAAAATAAAATAATAAGGGGTTTTGATTGGTATAAACAATAATTGGTGCACCAATCAACCCTAAATACTGTATACTCCAAAGCTTTGAATAGCCAGAAGAAGAGCAAGGGTTTCATTTTAATTAAGGGTTAATTTTCAAAGGCTTGTTGACTTGTCTCAGACCACTGGTAGACAAATTTTGGATTCAACAGATCAGTCTGATCTGAAACAATGCTAGCAAAGTTTTTACAAAAACTCTGATAGTAACCAGTTATTCCAAGAAAATGATCTAATTCATGCAGATTTTAGGGAGTTGGAAAACTACAGCTTTGACTTTTGCAACAATAGGCTTTACATACCTGCTTCCAACTAGGTGACTGTCGCTTTTGCAAATTCAGACTTTGCAAGATTGATTGTTAAGCGTGAAAATAAGTCCCATATTTGGTCAAGATATTTAGACCATGTGGAACTAGCTGATGTCATTCATCTCCCCTTCTGCTAAATAAGTCAGCTGGGCAAATCAGAAAGAATCTGAGAGTTGTTAAGCCGTCCATCTATTTTTCCTTGAGAAAGAAGACTCCCATCCTCATTTTCCTCAATAAATCCTCATCCATACTGCAAGACAAAAGAGAAATAAACACAGACAGATGTTCTAGACCAGAATGATCACACATGGTTATACCCACAGAGGAAGAACAAACAGGATTATCTTTGTTTAGATGACAACTGGTTATTTGTTTTTTAAAAAATAAGAATGCTAAATAAGTTATCAGTTAATAATTGTTATACCATGGTCTAGTTTTATTATCTCTAGCTTTTTTTTAATTTGATGAAGACAACAGTATTAAACATGCTAGAAAAGAGAGCATCCATACTGTTAATAATCAAGGTGGAATGACCTTGAACTACTACAGATGGAACAATATTGAGCTAAATGCAAAAGAGTAAAGGCTAGTGTATATTGCTTGTTAGATTTGTGCTTTCAATAGCAGTTTATAATATACACACACACACTCACATATATAAGTTTGATTGAAATTAAAAGCAGAGCATGTTTTACAATCACATTTCTAACACAGTCATTACATTCTAATAAATAATGTGGATTTAACATATAAAATAGTGTTTTTAAAGTACTTACATTCCAAGCATATTCCAATGGAGATGTCTCGCTGTGCTCACCCATTCACTGAGTTGTTCTGAGGCAGAGCACGACTGTGACTTGGCTGTGAGGTAATCTAAATTAAATTGATTGAAACCCTAAAATTGCACATTTAGTTTATACAGCAAAGCAGATGCATTCTAGTTATGAACATTATTAAATACTAGTGGTGTAATGGATCACAAATCTCATGGTTCAGATCACATTTTGAGTCATAAATTGGACCCATCATATCACCAAAAAAAAAAAAAAAGGCAGAAGACAAACTTAATTTACTTTCTATTTATTACAAAAACAATACTTCAAGAAAATGTTGGCTTTAACAAAACTTAGAACCTGTAATTAAAAAAAAATTAAATCAAGAAATAACCAGCTGAATAAAAAAAGTCCAATATTCAATACTGCAAAAAATTATCTTCACTAATGTTTCTGAAATGGAAAATGTATTAATCTAACATTAGAATCTTGTACAACACATCATCTTTATTTTTTGTCCCATTTTTTAATAAGTGATTCAATAATTCACTCATAAAACGTCATGTCTCAGTACTATATGTATTATTTTTGAAAAAGTATTTAGTCACATATTTTCATGGTTTGTCTCCACCTTTTGGTTAAATAATGTGTCAAGTTGCATTAAATGGTGATTTTAATCTTAACTATAAACATCAGTGTTTATATCTGAACTATAATCTCAGTACTTCTATTTTATTTGATTGTTTGTTTGTTTGTTTGTAACTGAAAAATGTATTTATTATTTATTTATGTTGTGTAGGTGTTTGAACTGAGATCCTAATATTTTAATGATTAATTTTGCAACTTTACACTGAATGCATTAATGCAGAATAAACAAGCAGTCACAAAAAGCACCTTTAATAACCTAAGAAAGCATTTAGGTGCCACCCCAACTCCTTCTGTCATTATTGTTTTACACAACGTCAAAATGCTTTCAGTGATGTGATTTGAATTATGGGGAAGTTTCTGCAATAGTTACAAATTTAGGATTAATCTACAATAACAAAAAAAGAAAGAAAATTATTAATCAGCGCTTCATGTGCGGATTCATTAGAACTCCTGCTAACCCAAAAAGGGTTAAACCAACCCAGCGTTGTTACCCAACTGTCTTAACCCAGCGTTTGGGTTGAAAATCCAACCCAGAGTAGTTGTTAGCTTTAATTTCCTCTTTGATATTACAGGTTTACAGTGGTAAGTTTCAAAAAGAGTGCATTTTTTATATCAATAGATTTTTTCTATTTGCATTCAACTTTATTCTAGTTTTTTCTTTCATTATGTAGTTTTTTTTTACATGAAAATACAAAACTTTTATTTTACAAAGAGTTAAAAGTTTAAAAATTGGGTATTATCTTGGTAAACACGCTTGGCTTGAGAGACTTTACAAAAGAAAAGCCTTATTTTTTTTACTGTGGAAGAATGAATGCTGACCTAATAATTCTTGGAGTTGGAGCTAAACTCTTTAGGATAGTGGCCCTCCAGGACCAAAGTTTGGGCACTCCTGATTTAGAGTCTGTAGAGTAGATGTAGAGCAGTTTGGGATGAGCATTTCAGAACAAATTTGTAACATTCATTTCAATTTGTATAAATTTCAATTGTAAATTTAAACACTGTGTCTGATGAAAGCTTCCTTTAGGTATTAGGCATGTTTCAAAGAGTTGTCAAAATTATATAATTGGTAACATTCAATGGAGGAAAACATGGTTATTACCATATAAATGTTGCATTTCTAATCATATAAAAGCGTTTTAACTTTAAAAAATGTTCAAAATATTAGCCCCAGTAATGCACTTTTATTCAAATATTGTGTTTTTTTAATATTTGATACTTGATTTATTATTTCATGCAATTTATCATCACTGTTTTGGAATGATTTAAGTTCTAATTTCCAAGGTTAACATGAGTTCCAATTTGCACCTCATGGATGTTTTATGTTATTTTGAAAAGCAAAACAAATCATTAAGCTATGTACATTTTTAATCTATAATTTTCTTCTCCTTGTTGGGAAATCATATTTTTACAAAGGTTTCTTTAAATGATACTGATATAAATGTTAACACTTACAATGTAAAATAGAACATGTAATAACTTCACTTAGATTAATTGATAATAAAATAGTTTTGTTTTTGAAGAAATATCTTGAATGAAGAAATCTTTCATTCAATTCTTTATATATTTCTCTCTTTTTTATTTTCCTTATATTTTTTATTGTGTTATTATTTTTTATTTTATCCCTCCCTCCCCCCTCTCTCTTGTTTATTCAATGTTTATTATTCAATGTTGTTTATTCAATGTTTATTGTTTATAAAAAAAATAAAAAATAAAAACTAGTGGACAACGTGCATGCAAAATAAACATTTTATCTCTATTTCTTTATTTCTGAGATTGCATAAAATATGCAAATAAAATATGTTTTTAAAGGAACTGCTCTTAAAAGGAAGAGCTAATTAGTCAGCGACATATTAATTTACACCGTTTAACCATTAAAAATAAACATTTAAACACCTTGTTTAAACAAACAGTTTTACCATTAAACCATTGTTATGTTTAAATATAATGCTTACGTGTTTTATAATATGTTTAAATGTGTGTGTGTGTGTGTGTGTGTGCGTGTGCGTGTGTGTGTGTGTGTGTGTTTATTTTGAGTGCCAACAGTAAAAACTTGTAATACTGTTTAAGAAAGAATATGACCCAATTAATATTTACATACTGAAATGCAAACTGTTACAACCCGGGTCTATAGGGTGTCTAGGAAGTAACAAAGATACAATACGACAAATAAAAGACGTTTTAGAAATCCCTTGGAGTTTATTTACTTTTACAGACAAATTCATACTTTTTTGTTCTCTCTTGTTTAAATGCAGATGTTTACAAGTTTGTGTTGTGAAAAAAGCGAATGTGAAATGGCAGCCTGGTCTCACAAGGAAATGTAACTCTTTTACGTTTTAAGTTCAGTTGTACAAAAATGCATGATTTTGGCACCCAACCCCGTCCCAAAACCCAACCATCATTGGGGGATTAGCAAATCGTACTAAATTGTATGATTGAGATTGTAGGAATTCATACGAATTCCACAAAAAAAAGTTACAAATTGCCATGAGATTGTGTTGGAAATCATAAAAGCCAACCAAAAAAAAAGGTTTTTGCTTTGTTTTCTGTTTATATATATATATAAAGGGGCGGGATTAAACAAGATGATTAGACATTTAAAAAAAGCAAGCGATTGGTCCATGTTTTAAATTTCTGTCCAGAGGTCATGTTTTGATCCTCAATTGGTCTCATGCAATCATATGATGCAATTTAGCAGGTCAGAGTTCACCAAGCTTGAACTTTCCAACGCAGCGAACTGTGAAACTTGCCGCATGACCTTACATTTCCGGTCTGACGCATTTGCATGTGTATGAATGGAAGTCTATAGGGAGAAAAATACAGTGTGACCGCAGCTTTACTTGACTTTTCATATTGTTACTTTTGTAAATATTTCCTCAAGTACTTGTTATTTTACCCAAGTGCATATTTTAGATACTCTACCTACCTCTGATAAATACATTCAAACATTATTCTGTAGCCTTTTGAATTGAATTCTATACTTTCTATATATTTTGTGTGAGAACATACATCTCATCATATTCCAGCTCCACTTCCTCCTCTTCCCCCTCCAGCAGTCTGTATTTAAACTTCTGATACACTATCCCATCCCTCCCCATGTAAACAATATCTTCATCTGCCTCATCATCATCTTCATTTTGGTCTTGAACTTTATCACAGTACTCCATTTGCATGCTGTCTTTGAGGGTGGCAGAGGTGAAAGGGCTATCATCAACTTTGGCATAGACATTTGATTTGATAATAAGCTTTGAAGTGTTCCTTTGCCGAAAATGCAGGAGGAGAAAAATGGCAAGCCACAAGCTTATTAACACAGATATAACCGTAAAAACAACAGTTCCAGGATTAGCAAAAGTTGCTGGATCATGGTTGAGAAGGTTGTAGTTCAGCACAACAATGCATTCATCTGAGAAAAGAGAGGTTAAAAGTTACATTAAGGACTAAAAAAGTATTTAATACATGTTTGAAACAATAACCCAGTGGCTTTGCATAGAAAGCTCAAGATGATTAATGTACAAATTGTAATTTTTAAGTCAGTGATTCATTATTTAACTAAGCCTTATGAAAAATATAAATAAATACTATAATATCATGCTAGTAATACTAAAACACTGAATATTATAACATCTTTATAACAACAACAACAATAAAAGCAACTAATACTTCTGGTTTTAGTGCTATTATTAATATCTGTATTTGATATTTGAGATGGGACTCAAACAAATCACCCATCCACACCTGTAATTTTCTCTGATATCCACAACCATTATATTAAGTTACCTAATTCAGTGATTCTCAAACTTTTTACATCATGTTCCACCTTAGAAAATAGCTGTTAGTACCACCATAACGACCAGCAGTAAAAACAATATTATAATAGGCCTAATCATTTATTACTGCACAATTCAAAACTGATTTAATATGATTCAGTTAACCTTCATCATCCTGGTAATATAGATATTGGACTAAAGTAGCTAATATTTATTTACAATGACAAAGGGCAGAGGATTGCTGAATAACTTCTGAGAGACTTCAGCTGCGGGGTGCATGGTGGTGCAGTGGGTAGCGCGATTGCCTTACAGCAAGAAGGTCATGGGTTTGAACCTCGGCTGGGTCAGTTGGCGTATGTACGGGTGCTCCAGTCCAACAGTCCAAAGATATGCGCAATAGGTGAATTGGGTAAGCTAAATTGTGCATGTGTGTATGGATGTTTCCCAGTGATGGGTTGTGGCTGGAAGGGCATCCGCTGCGTAAAACATATGCTGGATAAGTTGGCTGTTCAGTCCACTGTGGCGACCCCAGATTAATAAAGGGACTAAGCCGAAAGGAAAATGAATGAATGAGACTTCAGCTGCTGTTTGGACTTTTACTGCCTTTCTACACCTCCCTTTCTTTATGTGTTCAATACTTTTTTCTGTGTCATTTCATTTTATTACACATAACTCAGTTTGTAAACTAATTGGATTTGTTTTCTTTTCATATATGTATTTCTTTGATTGTTATCAACATAGTATCTGGTGGAAATTTTAAGTCAACAGCACCTTTGGAAATTTTTTTCATTGAATACTTATTTCCCCTTTACTTATTTGTTATATATATATATATAAACGTGAACATGCAAACTCCACACAAAAATGCCAACTGACCAAGCTGAGCTTCTTGCTGTGAGGCGAACGCATTATCCTGTACTGTGCAGGTCATATAAAAGCTTTAATGTTCACGTTAAAATGTAAAATGTGCTTTGTACTTTGTACTTTGTATTGCAATATAGTATTCATAGTGACTGATTGGTCATATATATATATATATATATATATATATATATATATATATATATATATATATATATATATATATATATATATATATATATATATATATAAATATAGAGTGGTTGGACAATGAAACTTAAACACTAGTCAATTTAGTGATAACAAAACTCGACCAGCCTGGTGGCCAATCTTCACTGGTTGCACATTCTGCCAGAACAGTTCAAATGAGGGCAAAGTGTTGTTGTTCATCATGCTGGTGCATCTATGATCAAAACAGCAAGTCATTGTGATGTTTCAAGAGCCAGGGTATCCAGGGTGATGTCAGCATATCACCAAGAAAGATGAACCACATCCATCAGGAGTAACTGTGGAGGCAAGAGAAAGCTGTCTAAAAGGGGTGTCTGGGTGCTAACCCAGATTGTATAAAAAAAAACATAAAATCACAGCTGCCCAACTCACTGCAGGATTAAATATGCTACTCAACTCTCCTATTTCCACCAAAACTGTTCCTTGGGAGCTCCACAGGGTCAATATTTAGGATGGGCTACTATATCAAAACCGTTGGTCACTCATGCCAGTGTCAAATGATGGTTTCAACAATGCCAGCAGCAAAAATATAGGGCTGTGGAATGTGGAATGTGCACCCAGACTGTTGCATGCCCAGATTGAAGCCTGGGGTGGATCAGTGATAGTTTGGGTAGCAATATCATGCCATTGCCTAGGTGCAATACTTGTGTGCTAGATGGTCACACCACTGCCAAGGACTACCAAACTATTCGGGAGGACCATGTGCACCCAATGGTTCAAACATTGTATTCTGTATTTTTTTTATTTTTTGTGAGAACATGTCTGGTGTAATTATAAAGTAGATAATGCTCTTCATCACTAGAGACATTAAGACAAGCTGAATTTCACTTCTGATTATCCTGACCACAGAAATATCCCCCTGTTATGTCTGACCTTTTATGCTTGACGCCTAAGTAATCATTTGAGATATAGTTCAGAGCTATCAGGTTAAAACACCTGTTGGAGCCATTTATGGGTTGCAATTTTCTTTCACGCCACTAGAGGCTGTAAATGGTATTTATGCTCTCCTCACGTGGAGCTGAGGAGTGTAGAAGAAGGTCAAACAAACTTTTTGACCGTCATGGCTGTTAGAACGGGTTTATATTTGTTTTGATGTTTACCTTTTTAATTTTGACAAAATGGACAATAAATGGATTGGAATATCCAACTTTATTTGCAAAGGTATGGACATTTCACTTTATTATTAACCCGTTCAAGCAACAAACGCGTCAGAACCAACGACCAACATATATGCATCTACACTTAAAGTCAAAAAGTTTGACCGCTGTTAGGAGCTGGTTTTGATAAAGAGCTTTATTTGCAAAGTTTATAACAAAAGACTGAACCGGATCATGCTGCAGACTACAGGAAAAGTCGAATGATCCGATCCGCAGGAAGAAGAGGGGCACGTTGATTGCTTGTGTTATAGTGGTGGCTGCATTGGAAAGGCTGTTCCTGGGATTCGACGTGCATTACCGCTGTGTTTGTCCAACCGGTGAAGCAACAAAGGAGCTATGCGTTTGGCTAAGGAGCAGCGCACGAGGACTCCATTGTTTCTTCAGTCCTGATCTACACAAGCATTGGATTATGAAGGTATGAGATGTGACATTTTTAAAGCTCGAGCTACCATCAAACTGACTTGACATTTTACATGGCCATTTAAAAGGAAAAAAAGGTGTGCGTACACAGTAAAAAAAGGGTCTGTTTGTTTGTTATGGTTTGTCAGTGTTTACAATGAGTTTGTGTCAAGCATGTGCTGTGTATATGATGTAAATAATAAGTGAATGTTTTACGATTCAAATGGCTGATAAAAGTGAAACTGGTGTTTCAAACTTGACCGATCCTGACGAGGATCAAACACAGGTTGTAGAGGGTAATGGTAAACATGACCAATCGGTTCAAAAATGTGAGATTAAGCTTACTAAAAAAGGGTTTTTGCATAAAGTTGATATGTTGCAAAATCTTAGAAAATCTAAATTTGAAAAAGCAGCAAATCTCAAAAGGACACTAAATTATCTTATGACTAACCCTGACAATGAAAGGCAGGTTAAAAGCACATTTGAAACATTTCAATCTCAAGTCAAAGAGGCAAGGGAAGCACATGAGTCTTTATCGGTTTTATTACCCATTGAAGAAAGAGAGAAACATGAAACATGGTTTAAAGCAAAATTGCTGTGGGTTGAAGAATTTTGTGCTGTTGTGAATAAATGGATGGATCAGCGTCAACTTGAAATGCAGTGTGCTGATAGTGAAATAAATCCCAATGATAGTGTTTCCAATGTTGAAACCCGGGTGAGCAGTAGCAGGTCGAGTCGACATAGTAGATCCAGCTCTAAATCCAAGTCATCTGTCCAACAAGCACTCATTCAGGCAGAGGCTGAAAGAGCTGCTCTTGTTGCTCGTGCAGAATCTTTAAAAGAAAGACATGTTATTGAGGAGCAAGTGGAAAAATTGAGGAAGCAAAGGGAGCAATTGGATCTTGATGCTGAGATAGCAGCTTCGACTGCAAAGTTATCTGTTCTCAAAACGTTTGAGCATCAAACCAGTGGAAGTATGGTGTCCGATGGGATGGAATCATACCTTACCAAAGGAGCAAAGCCAATAGCAGCAGCTTCAGTTCACCTTCCTGTTAAATCAACAGTGGCCACTACTTACAACTATGATGGTCTATCATTATCACCAACATCGAAAAGTGTGCAGCAGCCACATGCTCAAACTTCTGTTCCAGTGCACAAAGGGGTTGCAACACACAGTACGCAGCCAAGTGGACCCACCATAGGACATCAGGCTTCTTCAAATGCTGGGGATCAATCGCATACAGTAGTAAGTGTGCTTAAAAAACAGCAACGAATGACAGAGTTGTTAATTCAGCAGCAAAAGGCTAGCTACCCTCCTCCACGTGATATTCCAATATTTGAAGGAGATCCTTTACAATTTAATTCATTTATGAAAACTTTCCAGTATTGTGTTGAAGACAAAACAAACAGCGAAGGAGATTGCTTGTATTTTTTAGAGCAATATACAAAGGGACGTCCAAAGGAAATTTTTCGTAGCTGCATGAACATGAGGCCTGAAAGGGGTTGTCAAGCAGCTATAGCTATGCTTAAGGAGCATTTTGGAAATGATCATCTTGTATCTGCTGCCTACATGGAAAAGGTGCTTCAGTGGCCAGCAGTCAAAGGAGAAGACATTACAGCTCTTCAAGATTATGCTGTTTTTCTACAAGGTTGCTGTATTGCAATGTCAGAGGTACAGTACTTACAAGAACTCGAAATGCCAGCCAATATGAGAACCGTGGTTTCAAAGCTTCCATTTAAACTAAAAGAGAAATGGAGAACTGCAGCATATGATCTTCTAGATCATCGTGATCGCAGAGCATCCTTTAATGATCTTGTCTCATTTATTGAGCGACAGGTTAAAATCCTTTCTGATCTAATATTTGGCTGTATTCAGAATGTGGACAAAGCAACGGTCAGTAGGCCGAAGGAGGTGGACAAACGTAGTCCACAGTTTATATCAAAGTCTAAATTTAAAGGTAACAGCTTTGCCACCAGTATTACTGATGTTGATGGACACACAGCCAAGGAAACAAAGATAAAAACTAAATATTCGAACTGCCAGTTCAAAGCCAGAGTGAGTAATCCTGTCACTTGTTTGTTTTGTTCTCAAAATCACTGTTTAGAACAATGTAAACAGTTTGAGAAAACAAAGCACAGGGAAAAGGTGAGCTTTTTAAAGGAAAAGGCGGTTTGCTTTGGCTGCCTGTACACTGGACATCGCAGTAAGCATTGTGCAAAACGTTTAATTTGCAAAACATGCCATCAAAGACATCCTACTGTTATGCACATACACTTTGAACAGAAAGTTGATACTGCTGTTAACACTGATGGCAGTCTCCCTATGGAAACAACTACACCAACAGTAAACAATGCACTTGTATGTACACAGGCTTGTAATCATACAGGGGCTGGGAACAGCAATGGAATTCTTCCTATACTTCCAGTACAAGTTAAGTCTGCTTTGGGCAATAAAGTCATCCAGACTTATGCTTTTTTGGATACCGGCAGTACTTCTACATTTTGCTCAGAGAGTTTAATGAGGAGGTTAAATATAAATGGACGTAAGACAAAGATTTCACTTCTCACAATGAGTCCCAAATCTACAGTCACAAGCTATGTTGTAAACAACTTGGAGATTTCAAGCCTCTCTGGTGAAAACTTTTACAGGCTACCAGAAGTTTACACACAAAGTAAGATGCCTGTGAGCCCAGCTAACATTGTCAAGAAAGAGGACTTAGCTGAGTGGCCATATCTTGATTCTGTACACATTCCACACATTCAAGCGAACATAGAGTTGTTGATTGGTACCAATGCCTCTAAGTTACTTGAGCCCTGGGAAGTTGTGAATAGTCATGGAGACGGGCCGTATGCCATTCGAACCCTACTGGGGTGGGTTATAAATGGTTCAATTGGTAGTTGTCAAAATGAATGTTGCACTGCTACAGTAAACAGAATTGATGTTAAAAAATTGGAATTGCTATTGGAGAAGCAATATCAACATGACTTCAATGAGAACTTGTTTGAAGACCAAGAAGGTACTGTATGTCTAGAGAAGACGCTAAGTTCATTGAGATCACGAAAGAGTCTGTAAGCCTCAAAGAAGGACACTACAGTTTGAAACTTCCTTTCAAAAGCAAGAATGTTAATATGCCTTACAATCTCTCCATTGCCAAGCAATGTCTCCTTGGAATAAGGAAAAAATTTGAAAGAAACAAGGAATTTCAGCAGAAATATACAGACTTTATTAATAACAAGGTTGACCAGGGTTATGCTGAAGAAGTACCAGAACAGGAGCTTAAGCAAAATGATGGAAAGGTTTGGTACATTCCCCATCATGGAGTGTACCACCCCCGTAAGGAAAAGTTGCGGGTTGTTTTTGACTGTGGAGCAGAATTCAAAGGAACTTCTTTAAACAGTCAGTTACTGCAGGGTAATAACTTAACTAGCTTATTAATTGGAGTTCTTTTAAGGTTTAGGCAGGAACCAATTGCCTTTATGACTGACGCTCGGGCAATGTTTTACCAAGTAAAAGTTACTGATGAGGATAAAGACTTCCTTCGTTTTCTGTGGTGGCCTAATGGTGATGTAACACAAGACATCATTGAACTTCGAATGACTGTCCATCTATTTGGAGTAGTTTTTTCACCTAGCTGTGCATGCTATGCTCTAAGAGCGAACGCAGAAGATAATCAAAACAGTTTTAATTCAGAGGTAATTGACACAGTCTATAAGAATTTCTATATGGATGACTGTCTGAAGAGTCTAGCATCTGAGGAAGAGGCAATCCAGATGGCCAAGGATCTTTCTGCGCTCTGTCATAAAGGTGGGTTCCATCTCACACAATGGGTCAGCAACAGTCGTAAGGTTTTGCAATCCATTCCAGAGCAAGATAGATCCAAAAGTCTTGTTGAGCTTAACTTGGACTGTGATCACTTACCAGTAGAAAGAGTTCTAGGTCTCCAATGGTGTGTGCAGACAGACACGTTCAATTTCAAGACTGCCTGCAAAGAACGAATGCACAGTAGACATGGAATTTTGTCGGTGATCAGCTCAATCTATGATCCTTTGGGATACTTGTCACCAATGATGACTTATCTTAGACTACAGTATAGTGATAACGCCACTCATGTCTCCTTTCTTCTTGGCAAGTCTAGAGTGACACCTCTTAAACCAGTCACAATCCCTCGACTAGAGCTAACTGCTGCTGTTCTAGCTGCTCGCATTGATAATATGCTCAGAAGGGAGATCCAGCTAGATTTAATGGAATCATGTTTTTGGACTGATAGCACATCTGTGCTGAAATACATTAAAAATGAGAACAAAAGATTTTGTACCTTTGTGGCAAACAGAGTTTCTGTTATCAGAGAAGTTTCAGAGGTTACCCAGTGGAAGTACATCCACACTTCTCTCAATCCAGCTGACGATGTATCTAGAGGAATGACCGTTCAGAAGCTCATAACCAGTAAGAGGTGGTTAAATGGCCCAGAGTTTCTGTGGAAACCGAAAGGAGAATGGTCAGATAACAGCATTGAGATGGACATTTCTGATGATAGTGATGATCCAGAAGTTAAAAGAGAGCTCACAACAAATCTTGCAGCTGTAGAAGATGTCAGCAATCCCACTCATACACTAATCGCATACTTTTCTGATTGGAGACGACTCAAAGTGTCAGTAGCTTGGCTGCTGAGACTAAAAGACATTTTGCGGGAACTGAGCTGCCAAAGAAAGCAGGCAAGCATGCCATCAGATGACCTGAGAAATGTGAAACGCAAAAGACAAAAAATTAAAACTTCAGGTCAATGTTTGACTTCAGATGATCTTTTAAAGGCAAAGAAAGCTGTCATCCGATTCTGTCAACGAGAGAAATTCAGCAAGGAAATTGCTTCGTTGGAATTTGGAAGATCTAAAATCAGAAAGGATAGTGCTATTTACAAGCTGAACCCTGTTCTACAAGATGGACTGTTGAGAGTTGGTGGTCGGCTTTGTAAGATTGCAATGCCAGAAGAAATAAAACATCCTGTAATTCTCTCTAAAGACCAGCATGTTTCAAAGCTTATACCTAAGAACATCCATGAGCAAATTGGTCATGGTGGAAGGAACCATATTCTTTCTACATTAAGAAGGAAGTACTGGATCACCCATGATAATTCAGCTGCCAGAAAAATCCTTTCAAGTTGTGTCTTTTGCAGGCGACAGAAAGCAAAATTAGGTGAGCAAATGATGGCAGATCTACCTGGGGAAAGATTAACTGTAGATCTTCCTCCATTTACGAATACAGGAGTGGATTACTTTGGTCCGGTTGAAGTAAGAAGAGGTCGCTCTCTTGTAAAACGTTATGGTGTGATCTTTACCTGTATGGCCAGTAGGGCAGTCCATTTGGAGGTTGCCTATTCTCTAGACACTGACTCTTGCATTAATGCACTGCATAGGTTTTATTTGTAGAAGAGGGCAAGTTTCTCAATTAAGATCTGATAATGGAACCAATTTCATTGGCTCAGAAGGAGAACTGAGAAAGGCCCTGGCAGACTTGAATCAAAACAAGATTCAGAAAACTATGGCATACAAAGGCATCAAATGGAGTTTCAATCCACCAGCGGCTTCACACTACGGAGGTACATGGGAGCGTATTATACGAATGGTAAGAAAGGTATTGTCTTCCGTTCTACATCAACAAACATTGGATGATGAAGGATTACATACCTTTCTGTGTGAAATTGAGGCTATCCTAAATGATCGACCTCTTACCAGCATATCTGATGATCCAAATGATTTAGAGCCACTTACACCAAACCATCTACTTACCGTGAGAATAACACCAATTCTTCCTCCTGGACTGTTTAATGAAAAGGACCAGTATGCAAGAAGGAGATGGAGGCAGGTGCAATATCTCTCTGACCTCTTTTGGAAGAGGTGGATAAAAGAGTACTTACCTCTACTCCAAGAACGACAAAAATGGACCATGGAAAAACGTAATTTTCAAGCAGGTGACATTGTTCTTATTGCAGACAATGTAGCTCCTCACAATTCTTGGTTGCTTGGAAAGGTGCTCGAAACATTTCCAGATCAAAAGGGTTTAGTTAGATCTGCTAAAATCCAAACTAAAATGAATGTTATAACGAGACCAGTAACAAAATTGTGTCTTTTATTAGAAACATAAAGCTTTGAAGAAATCATGAATACATAAGCAGAGTTGCTTGTTATGTTGTTTGGTTGATAATTTAAAATGTAAGGTTGTGTTTTAAGGGAAATATAGACAATGTAATGTGTTTTCTTTTTGAGACTCATGGCTCCTTATAGAAATGTTAATTTAATTGTTTATCTTACTCCTATTCATAAACAATTAGGGGCTGGTGTGTTGGAGCCATTTATGGGTTGCAATTTTCTTTCACGCCACTAGAGGCTGTAAATGGTATTCATGCTCTCCTCACGTGGAGCTGAGGAGTGTAGAAGAAGGTCAAACAAACTTTTTGACCGTCATGGCTGTGAGAACGGGTTTATATTTGTTTTGATGTTTACCTTTTTAATTTTGACAAAATGGACAATAAATGGATTGGAATATCCAACTTTATTTGCAAAGGTATGGACATTTCACTTTATTATTAACCCGTTCAAGCAACAAACGCGTCAGAACCAACGACCAACATATATGCATCTACAACACCTATACGTATGACACAGTGATGTATGTTAGTGTGTAATTGTTGTTGATTTGACATTGTAAGCAAAGCAGTCTACAAACTCAGTGTGAGTGTTGATGCTGGCTTCTGCTGATGAAACGGCAAAACTGTCTACAGTAAACTTTCTTTAATTGAATGTCTGACTCAGGCTCTTCTTCATCTGCCAGACTGGTTAGTTATGGGTTAAAACTGTCAGTTTCCCAATATTAGTTGACATTTGAATGATACTAGTGAATCAGCAGTCCACGTGGGAATAGGAAGACCATTCCACCAGTATAGAACATTGAATGAAAAGGTTTTGGATAGTGATTTATAGCCTCTATGCGATGGTACTACAAGGCAGCACTCACTTTTTAACTGAATGTGCTGGAGGGGATGTAGAAATTCAGGAACAGGTGGAGGTAATAGTGTCACAGTGCCAGTGGCTGTTTTGTAAGAAAGCATCAATGATTTAAAATTGATACAAGCCTCAAATGAGAACCCATGCAGAGAGATTACAAAAGGTGTCACATGGGCTCTCTTGGGCTCATTGAAGAGCAGTGGAGCTGCAGCGTTCTGGATCATCTACATAGGAGATGGGGGTCCAGTTACAAGGTGAAGCTGAACATCTTCCATGGCCTACACAGTCATCAGATCTAAATATTTTTGAGCCACTTTTTTGGAAGTTTTGAAGGAGCGAGTCAGGAAATGTTTTGCACCACCAGCATCACATCTTTACCTGGCCACTATTCTGCAAAAAGAATGGCTCAAATCCCTCTGGCCACTGTGCAGGACTTGTATCTGCCCTTTCCAAGATGAATTGATCTTGTGTATTGGCCACAAAAAAAATAAATAATAATTATTGTGGTCTAAGACATTTCAGGACGAGACATTTCAGTTTCATTGTCCAACCCCTGTTAATGGCATAGTCAAATTAATTAGTTAAGAACTTTAAGCTGAATAATAGCATCTTGCGAAATAATTAGAAAAATTGTAGCAAAGACAACCCAAAATTTGTTATAATTAATTAAGTTCTAAAAACTATTGTGTTTAAAAATGTGTTCAAAACAAAAATCTTGTCTCTGTTAAACAGCACTCTGAAAATATTTTTTAAAAGAAATACCTTAAAGAAGAGCTAATAATTTTGACTACAACTGTGTATATTTTTATTTATAAACACACAAAGGAAAACATCAGTAATATCAATAATGTATAATTCATTAATGTATAGCTTGTACCATTCAGTTCCTGGCACTGACAGCATTCTGAAATGAACCTTGATTCTGTCTGCATGTTTTCTCCACAGCAATGAAGACACCTCCCATCCTCTGAGAGCCGGTGCAGAGCAGGGCACCATGTGCAATTGTATGGTCCTGGGCCTTTACATTCATTGCAGGATGGGTCACACGTCAAGCATGTCTTACTCTGTGCAAAACATAAATAATGTTAAAGATTTGTCTAGCATTAAGTCAAACACACCAAATTGTTTAATGCATAGCCAAAATTGTGTCATTAAAGAGCCCATATTATGGGTTTTTGAAAATGCCCTTCCATGTAGTGTGTAACATAGCTGGATATTTCACTTCACTTTGAGCTAAGGCTTAAATCTGAAAGTGTACAGTGTTTAAAACTATTGATTCATCTATAAAAGAGTCGACTCATAGTGCGTCAAACGAGTCGTCTTGAAAACGAGTCATTAGGTGTATCGTGATGACGCGGCTACGAAACACAAGTAGTTGCGCGCATAAACCCGGGACATTTGAAACCTGCGCCCACTAACACAGAAAAAAAGCCCCACACACACACAGAGACACACACAGACACCGGTCGAATGAAGTCACGCTGTGCAGATATTATTGACAGTCTAATCAAAGATGAAACCTCAGCAATATGGCCCAGTCTTGAGCAGTTCGAGTGCTTCTGGAAATTACATGCTTAAAAAGAAGACTTCATCGGTTTGTTAAAGGAAGGATCAGCAAAGACTGTCTGAACATGGATCAGTGCATCATGAATCAGTTTCTACCCCCATTTCACAAGTGTAAGTACGTGCGATTAAAGTTGTTGCCTCGTTTACTCTAGCTTGCAAATTATGCATTTAGTTGTGTTTTGTTACTTGTAACCGTGTGTACTGTATCAGGTTAACTCTTTATTTTCTCATATCGTGTGTAAAACCACGTTGAAAACGCGACGCGTGCCGCTTTGTTTACGGATCGCCAGCTATTCAGAATCAGAATCAGAAAGAGCTTTATTGCCAGGTATGTTTACACATACGAGGAATTTGTTTTCGTGACAGAGCTTCTACAGTGCAACAGCATTACAGAGACAGGACAAAAAACAGATAATAAATATATATTTTTAAAAAATAGAAGTAAGTAGTGAGTGCAAATATACAGATTGACAAGTGTATGTACATGTTTATTACTATATACAGCGTTATATGTGCAGCTGTTATGTGCAAATTGGCATGTAAAGTGTGTTGTTAAATAAGTGTATATGTGTATAAAAGTGTATAGCAGTAGTGATGTTGGTTCCACAATTATTATTATCAAGTGTTCATGAGATGGATTGCCTGAGGGAAGAAACTGTTTCTGTGTCGGGCTGTTCTGGTGCGCAGTGCTCTGTAGCGTCGACCAGAAGGTAAAAGTTCAAAGAGGCAGTGTGCTGGGTGTGAGGGGTCCAGAGTGATTTTGGCAGCCCTTCTGTTCGCTCTGGATAAGTACAGTTCTTGGGGAGTAGGAAGTGTTGTACCAGTGATTTGCTCAGCAGTCCGAACTATTCGACGTAGTCTTTGGAGATCGTATTTAGTAGCTGAGCTAAACCAGACAGTTATTGATGTGCAGATGACTGATTCAATGATGGAGGTGTAGAACTGTTTCAGCAGCTCCTTTGGGAGGTTAAACTTCCTCAGCTGACGAAGAAAGTACATCCTCTGAGCTTTTTTGACAATGGAGTCAATGTGAGTGTCCCACTTCAGGTCCTGAGAGATGGTGGTGCCCAGGAACTTGAATGACTCCACTGCTGCCACAATGCTGTCCATGATGCTCAGTGGGGGGGAGAGCAGGGGGGTTTCTCCAGAAGTCCACTATCATCTCTACTGTTTTGAGCGTGTTGAGCTCCAGGTTGTTGTGACTGCACCAGACAGCCAACTCCTTAACCTCCTGTCTGTAAGCAGACTCATCACCGTCCTGAATGAGGCCGATAAGTGTGGTGTCGTCTGCAAACTTCAAGAGCTTCACAGAGGAGTCTTTTGATGCGAGTCATTCGTGTACAGGGAGAAGAGCAGTGGGGAGAGGACACACCCCTGGGGGGCGCCAGTGCTGATTGTGCGGATACTAGATGAGAATTTTCCCAGCTTCACCAGCTGCTGCCTGTCCATTAGGAAGCTGTTGATCCACTGACAGACAGAGGTGGGCACAGAGAGCTGAGTTAATTTGGGCAGGAGAAGTTTTGGGATGATGGTGTTAAACGCGGAGCTGAAGTCAACAAACAAGATCCTCACATAGGTCCCTGGTCTGTCTAGGTGTTGCAGAGCATAATGCAGTCCCATATTTACTGCATCATCCACAGACCTGTTTGCTCTGTAGGCAAAATTTTTACGCACATGCAACGGTCAAGTTTCAAAATATTTAAATTGCACCCAGCAAGCTGAACTGGCGCTCTAGTCTAGGCGAACGGTGAGTGAGTGTGTGTGTGTGTGTGTGCGCGTGTGTGTGTGTGCGCGTGTGTGTGTGTGTGTGTGCGTGTGTGTGTGTGTGTTGCACAGGGCCGGTTCAGCAAGCTGAACTGCCGCTCTAGGTTAAGGACGATCACGCCACCCTCAACCCGAAAGTGAAAACAAAAGTGACCCGTTAGCAAAGTGGTGAGGGAGGTGTCGCGGACGTCTCCCTCTCTATTGGTGTTGTCTCTTCTAAGGAGGAGGAGGAGGTGTGTGTGTGTGTGTGTGTGTGTGTGTGTGTGGTGTGTGTGTGTGTGTGTGTGTGTGTCTGTGTGAAAAGAGCAGGTAGACTGTGACGGACTCCTCGCCAGTTCTTGGAGTTTTTGCTCAATAAAATAGTTTGTCGTCTGTTTTTTTAAGTCCATCGTCTGTATTTATATTCACCCACTGGCAGCCAAAATCCACACCTTACACTATAAAGCGTGTATGCACTGTGACTACTTTTATATTGTTGATTAGCTGCTGGGCATTTCACTCTGTCTCGCGCTGAAGGCTGTCAGTTTCGACCAATCACAACAAGCTGTCATCGGTCCAATCAGCGCAGTTTAGCTTCGCGCTGAGGACGGGTTTGAGAACAAATGAATCGCTGAACGAATCATATGGGAGTCGGTGGGATAATTAGGTAAAAATAAATGCAGATTGTAAGACCATGAAAGTGTTTTTTGACCTTGCATGCATATTAGACTGTTGTTGGAGACCCTTAAAACCTAAATATGACCCTATTTCATGTATAATATGGGCTCTTTAAAAGAAAAAATATATAAAAATAGAAATTTTGTGTGCCACATTCAAACACCACAGCATAGTCAAATTAATAAATGACTGATTTGTTACAAATGTGTCAAAACAAACAAACAAACAAAAAACATTACCTCAGGGATGTGATATTGTCCAATTAGACATAAAGATGAGCAGATTCCTCCAAACATTGTAAAACCATCATAACAAGAGGTGCAAAAAATTGCACCAGAGCCTAATGATCACACAAGAGAGACTGGTTAGCAGTTACATCATGCTGAGTTGCAGTTGTAAGAATCCTCTCATTATAACAAAGCATAAACACAATGTAAATTAAATGTTCATATTATAGTGTAGACAACTTAATGGACTATAATATGTTTATAAACTAATTATTAGGAAAATTAAAAACCCAAATCAGAAAAGATTAGGACAGCATGGATAACACAAATAAAAAAAGAGTCACTTCTAAATTTACTTTGTATTTCATTGCAGATGACTTTTATTGTTTTTTTTTTTGTTTGTTTTTTTTTGCAACACCTTTAAAAAATGTTGGGACAGTGAAACATTTACCACTTTATAATGTTGCCATTCCTTTTCACAAGACCTAAAAGACGTTTAGGGGCTGAAGACACCAAGTGATGAAGTGTCATTCATTTTTATTTCATTTTCTTCCGCTTATCTGGGGCTGGGTCATGGGATAGTAGTCTTAGGACCTAGATCCTCCGGGGTCATCCTGCGGCGTTCTCAGCCCAGCCAGGGCATAGTCCCTAAAGCCTAATTTTGGCATTATCATTTGGCTCTAACAGATGAGCAGTTCAATTTCATTTCATTTTAGTTCAGCTACCATTAAAAGGCACCTATGGTAAAAAAATTCTAATTTACAAGCTGTTTGGACAGAAATGTGTGCAAGTATAGTGTATAAACTGTCTATAAACTATAAACGGTGTACCAATTAGAGCGGTTTTCAGATCAACCGAAACTTTACGTAGGAGTGCGGTCCCCCCACCCACCAATTGATTGACAGCTGCGCGCATTAACATGTCCGGTAGTCACGTGTATAATCATATTAACAAGACAGGACGAGCGCATAGCAACTGGGAATAAAAGGTCTGTTCAGTTTGCTAGGATCATCAATCATCATCAAACGTGATCAAGAGTGAGTTTTACAAGTTTAAAATGTTTTAAAACAGAGCATGTTTGTAATGAATTACAGCGATTCACTTCAGATTCACTTAATCAGCACAGCCGCATGTCAGAACAATTATAAAAGAAGACGCTTCAATCCCGGTTTGTGGACGTTAAATCAGGTTTTTTTTGTACATTAACATAACAGATATCCATACAGCAGTGGATATTACCAGTATCATGTCACATATGCGTGCAAAACGAGTGCAAAGCTTAACGCGCTGTCTCTGTGTTTGTGTGTTTGTGCTATATACGTGTGTCTACGCTATGTGTGTGTGTGTGTGTGTGTATGTCTGCGCTATGTGTTGAAGTAACTCATGGGCATATCTCAGTGAACAGCACGAGTTGAATCTGAAATCTCAGAAACTGGGCGCCAAATTGTCTCAGTCATTGAACTGGCCTGAGGGCTTATACCATCACGATAACAGAGCACCGATTGACTTGAATACCCGTATCAATACTTTGGCTGCAGATGTTCTGGTACCCTTCAGCTGACTAGTAAATGACTAATAAACTTAAACAATGGGGCTTTACAGGATTTTCAGCGGGAACGGCCTCACGAGACTTTTGAATGACTCCTCTACATGGTCATGTGCTCGCCTTGGGCACATGCTGCCAGATGTACAATATCGTAGAGACAAAGAGAAAATAATGCATACGAATGAAAGACAATCTCTTAAAATGTCAAAACTAAGGCAGATGTATCTTTGAATAATATGCCATGGTTTTCCTCATATGCTATGTTTAGTTCAACCAACCAGGTTAATTAATGTGTTGTTTTAACCCTTATAGCAGATTAAAATGATCTGTATGTGTCTGAAATGTATGATGTCTGGTATTGAACGAAAGCTAGTGACATTTACAATACATTGGTGTAAATGAAAAACTAGTAGCACAAATAGTATTCGTCTTGTAACCTTTGATGTGATATAGTCACAAAACTTACCACGAGAATTCTACATGCAGTCTGTTAATTATTGACCATTTCTATGATGGTACGGGGCGTGGCCCCGCCCTTCATGGCAACTGCTCTTTGGAAGACAGTGCCATGGAGACGAACCAAACCAGGTCACTTAAAAACACCCTGCAACAAAGAAACTTAGCTTTTTGCATTAACTGGCTTGCGCATGCTATTGCTTTCTGCCCCCGTTCGCCTGCTCGGACACAGTGCCGCCACGCGATTGGGTCACCACGAACTCTCCATGCAAACCTAAGTTTCGGGACCGCCGAAACCGCAGGAACTTCCGCAAACCGACTCTCAGCAGTCTGTCACCTCGGTAACCCAGAACGACCCACTCACGAGCGAGGGAATCCCAATGACGTCACCGAAGCCACCAGCCAATCAGGAGCACCGTGTTTCCCCGAGGCCAGCCGGCGAGGGAAATTCGACTTCGGCAAAAAGGGCGCAAGTACCACAAACTAATGTTGTCTCTTGCTGATCTGGTGCAGATTGATCTTAAGCAGTTAAAGATAAGCCATATCTCTGCTTTTGTGGTTTCTCAGGTGTTATTCTAAGATCTTGTAAGAAGTATTAGAATTAATTTGGGACGGTTGTTCAACTAATTTTGCATCCTCTGGACTGCATCTGTGTGTATGTGTGAATGTGTGTGTGTGTGTTTGTTTGTTGTTTGCTTATTACGTGGTTAGTTTCATGTATCGTAGTGTAGCTCAATAAATCTTGTTCTCAGTTTTAAGAACTTTGTTCTTGTTTATGTGCTTCTAAGTCATTGCCTCGAGCTGTAGATCTTGTTACCTTGCTAAAAGTTAGCCCAATACTGTGTTATGTTATTATCGTTGGCCACGTAAATAACATTAACAAGATTGGTAAGATACGATGTCTACTGTTTGCAGGGCGAATGGTAGATAAAGTGTGAATCTTTTAATCTGATTCAGTCTGACTCAATTGAGTCGAATCAATGATTCGAATCTTCAAGATCCGGTTCATTGAAATGAGCTAATAAATCCCTGATTGATCTTAAAACGTAGGTTGATCCCTTACAGTGTGTATGAGTAAGGTGAAGCTGCAGGCCCGGAGACTCAACTGCGCGCTCAGACCTGCGTGCACAGACCTGCACTTCCAGACCTACTGTTTTCTCAGACAGTGCCACCTGCTGTTGGGTTGGGTGAAGCGGAGACCCACGCTTAGACCAGCACTTTCTAGCAAGTAGCAACATCAGAAACGCCAGTAAGGTTATTGATTATTAAAGCGATTCCTGAAAAATACTAGGTTTTATGGCATAAATCAATGTGGTGTAAAATACTACACTAACAAACAATTATTTCAGTGTTTGATTTGATCAAAATTAGTGTCAAAAGAGCATTATTGTATGGTATTTACAGCTTGCTCTTATTTTATGTATTATTGTACCATTCTGGGACAATTTTCTAGCAATGTTTTCTGGCAAAATAACAAATGTTAAAGTAAAAGTGTTAAAATAAAATGTTTAATATATAACGCAATTAGTGCTACCAAAGACAATAACAGTCACACAATAACAGTTTATCAGTTATTAATACGTTCTGTAATGATTACAAATACGTTTTTTGGAAATATTATTGTTATTCTGCATAGAATTTACAATATGAGATCTCTTAGGTTAAATCAAAAATAATTTGCTTTGTGTATTTTTTCCCAGATGGATATTACAATTTAAAAAGGGGCTCTCTGCCAACACTAACACAGTGCACCAAAGACTGCAGATATTTCCAGTTTCTTTTACTCGAGAAATGAAAAATCTCCCTAACAAGAATATGTAAAAAATAATTATTACACCAATTATTATTTTTCTCTGCATTGTTTACAGCTTGACTTGTAGGACCTCATGATAAAGTACACAAAAATAAAGTTTGCTGTGAGAAAATTACCCAGAGTACTATAGTTTATTGTAGGTGAAGAAATGTATTGTATATGAAGATAATATTCATTCCCTCAACTCAATATGAAACAGTGATAAATCCTTAATGATTAAAAAAAACAACAACAAATGTCTGAAAATACTGAAGTAACTGAACAATATCTATTTACAAATACAGATAATACAAATACAACAGAATTAATGCATTAAATCAAAATCTAGTGTGTTTAATATTTCATATAATTATGTATTCAATCATAGCGTGATATTTTATAGTAGAAAAAATTGTTTAAATTACAATTTAGAAGCAGCTGAATTCAGGTTAGTCGATCTTTTAAACAGCAGGTGGCACTGGAAGGTCTGGAAGTGCAGGTCTAGCCGTCTAAGCAAGCAGGTCTGAGCGTGCGGTTGGGTCTCCGGGCCTGCAGCTTCATACTGTTGGTGTGTATGTATGTGTCTGCGCCATGTGTGTGTGTCCTGGCTGTGTGTGTGCGTGAACTTTGTAATGACATTGTGTGTGACTCATTGTTGCAACTCCACAAAAAAATGTATCAAATACTGATTGTTAAAGTTCTTGCTGTAGTATTTCTCACAAACGTTACGTGGGATCTGCTTCCTGAGGCAGCCGAGGGCGGCGATTGCTGACAGGCACGTGGGAGGGGCGGGGAGGACTAGCCTTAAAGGGAACATAGTTTACCTCTTTTTTATGATTTAATATTAATATTATGGTTCTTCTAAGTGTGCCAGTTTAGGTTCAGTTCAAAACACAATTCAGATTTTTTTATTATAATGTGTTAAAAAGTGTCATGTTGGGGGCGTGTCCCACAGTTCGCTGATTTATGGGTGTGTTGCTTCACATGTAAATTAGTTTCGGCTTCCTGCCAACGTAACAAGGGGGCGGGGCCATGAGCTCACCCGCTCTGCGTTTGCTACAGAGTCTGACAGGCAGATGGAGAAGGAGAGAGGATCACCATTCAGTCGTACATGTACGACTCTGACACAGACCAAGCAGAGAGTACAAAATCATTTGTGTCTTTGTACAGTTTTACAGCCAACTGTGTGCTAGTTTCAAGTGGCGAGCTTGTACACAGAAACTAATAACCACGCACACTGAATTAACTTTGACTGAGGCACCGGATGCGCCGCTCGAAGCCGCGACACGGCACACCAGACACTCTCTGTGGCACGGCAGAGACATGAAGTGTCCCGAATCATCGCGCCACGCATTTTTGAATTCTAAACATAGGTTTCTGCAGCGGTCCGCGGCGCCCAGCCGTCGACTTGAGTGTACCCTGATAGAAACCGATGTTTAGAATTCTAAAACGCATGCTAGTTAAGATCACAGGGAGCTTCTGGGATCGCGAGAAATGCAAACGGCTGAAGTATAAGGTAGACTCAATGAGAAGTACACATGTTTGCAAACCTACCTAAAGATACAACCAATAATTACGATTAGAGCGATAATGTGGAGAATATTGCTCTTGTGTTGAGCCCAATAAGCCCTGCATCTACAAATAGAGCTAGGGTGTTCCTTTAGTGATATTGCTTCGACTCACGCTGAAAATGGCGGACGTGAATTAACAAACTGAGGATATGATGACGCACCTGTCAATCAATATTGGTGGGCGGGGGGACCGCTCACCTACGTCAGGTAGCGGTCGATTTGAAAACAGCTCCAATTGGTCCACCGTTTTTTATGTTGTTAAATTGAAAAAAAAAGCACTGGGTGTGCTTATATCACCCAAATATGACAGTCTATACACCATACATGCACATATGTCTGTCCAAACAGCTTGAAAAGTAGATGTTTTACCATAGGTGCCCTTTAAAGGCCCAGTACAAAAAAAACAGCAACAACTTTTTCCCAGCTATAATATAGACACTTCAAACAGCTATAATAAATAATCTGATGGGTGTTTTGAGCTGAAACTTTACAGACACATTCTGGGGACACAAAAGACTTATATTAAATATGAAAAAAGGGGTAACCTATGTACTCTTTAACAATAAAGTCAACCGAAATATTCATAATTAAATATAACTTATTAATAATAATAATTTACTAGAACTTCTATGTTTAGCTGCTTTGGCACAATCTACATTGTAAAAGCACTATAGAAATGAACATGAATTTAATTGAATTAATTTTTTATATTCATAATTTTAATAGCTTAATTCGCTACATATTTAAGACAAAGTGAACAATTCAGTTTGTTAATACGTCTTAGTTTCTGTTAAATCTCTAAATCAAAGTAAGGGGAGTTCCCAGATTGGTGGGCGAAAGGCGTTTTTCAAGTCATTACCTGATTGGTTCACATATGGTTTTATCCATACTTGCATGATTAATTTTGGCATTGATCCCATAGTCTGTTAACAAATGCTGTGAATTTGCTCTTGTACTGGCTACATGGGTCTTGACCTAGCAACTACTTCTCATCTTGGATCAGCAAATGTGCAACGGACTAAGCCAGGAGGATCCAATTAATCTAGGTCAAGCTGCAGTTTTGCTGCTATCCTGACTTTCTTGATTCCACTTTAGTGCAATACCCCTCAGGTGACTAGAGGAGGAGGTTAGGATATTGACTCTAAACAATCATGCTGGTACTGCAAAAGCTCAGGTTTTTTTCTGTGCAATTAGGAATAATGTGCAGCTAGTTGGGAGGGGGAGGAGCCTGATCAACTCTTTTTACTCTCTCAACTAGTAGGCCAACCTTTGGCCAGCACCCAAATTTTAACTATAAAGGTGAGAACTTCTTGCAGAAACATTGGAAGCTCAGCCATGGGACAAGTGTGCATCGCCCGGCATTCTTGGACATATGTGTTGGTCTTCCAATGTGATTGCAACAGACTCCCCAGTCTTTGAAAAGAAGGATGATGGCACATCGCCGAGGTTGTAACGATCTTCTTGCTTGACTTATTCCTTCTATCCATATACTCATTTTTTTTCTTGTCTTTTATGCGTTTTTATTACTCGATTATTGAATGTGGTTTGTGAATATCATGGTTATTATTATTATTATTATTATTATTACTGATATCAGCTGTATGTACCAGCAACAAACAGTTGTATTGCTTCATTGGTATGGTGACCTTTTATTGGTACCCTCTCTTAAAAAGCACCAACCTTGCCTAACTTTAGTGTAAAAATACAAACCATACCAAGACATTTTTGGCATTTGGAACATTTCAGATTCTTATAATTTGGGCATACTAAAATAGCGGCAAAAAGCCCTTCATGACTAATAGTTTGAGGTGTTTACATGTCCTGCACTCTTATAAGGTAATCAAAAATATCTGTTTACATTGTAGATTCTTAATAAGAGTATTGTCTTATATTTAAATCTGAGTATTGGTGCCCATGTAAGTATTCTGAGTTACAGTGGCTGAACAAAAATGTGAACATTAATAGAGACCATGTAAAGCTGTACTCATCAATTGTGACTCATCAATTTTTTTTGCAGTTAATCTACTGTGTTCTTTTTTTTTAGCTAAAAATATAGTCAAAAGGTTAGTAATGTGGGTATAAAGTTAATTAAGTGAAGCCGTCATTCTCTTTGTGGAGTTTAATGATCCTCTGCTGAGATTTTGACATATTTAATGCATTTTATTTCAGTAGCTTTTTTTAGTGGATTAAGTTTTTGTGCTTCTTTTCAGTGATTCTGCTTTCAGAGCAGGTTCATCACAAATGCTCAATCCACCCCCTCTCCCCTTTTTTGCATAGTGTGTAATCAAAAAATGTATTCAAAAAAGTAATTGTACACTAATTATATTACTTATACTAGATACTTAACACCTAGTTTAACAGTTCAGTATGTGAAGAGTCTTACCCTTGCATGTTTTACAGGTACGATGGCATCTTTTGCACTCCCTATCCAAAGTGTGATGGAAGTAATTTGATGGGCATTCATGCAAGCACTGTCCTGACTTTCTCAACAGGAAGTATCCTTCTCTGCATCGGAGACAGACACTGCTACTTCCTGAGCATTCCTCACATGTGTGATCACTCTCTTGGCATGTTCTACTGGTAACATTTTCAAAAAAACTGCAAGGGAAATACACATACTATAAAATGAATTTTAAAATTAAGAAGCATCACAATCAAAAAAATGTAAACATTTATGAAAAGCAAACCAGTTAACATAATTACACAGTAGTTTGTAAAAACATAATTCTAATAATTTATGGAAAATGTTTTTAATAATAATAATAATAATAATAAATTTTATTTATAATGCGCTTTTCTCAGTCCCAAAGTGATAACAGAGATACAAGGCAAACAAAGCAGAACAATAAAACAGTCAAAAAATAAAAAGACCACAATAAAATATGAACTATTAATACAATTGGGTAATAAAGTTAACAAAAATAATCAATCTAAGTTAAAAGCAACGGTAAAAAGGTGAGTCTTAAGGAGTTTCTTAAAACATTCCAGAGAAACAGCATTCCTGATGCTGGTGGGTAGGCCATTCCATAACTTAGGCGCACTGTACGAAAAAGCACGACCACCCATAGTCTTCAGTTTACAGCGTGGCTGTTACAGCAATAATGCAGATGAAGAACGAAGACTGTGGGTGGGAGTGGCCAGAGTTACCAGGTCACAAATGTAATCAGGTGCTAGCCCATGCACTGCTTTGTATGTTAAAATCAGAGTCTTAAAATCAATACGTGATTTAACAGGAAGCCAGTGAAGTTGCTGAAGTACAGGAGTGATATGGTGGCACGAGGAAGTATGTGTTAAAACCCATGCAGCAGAATTTTGAATGTACTGTAAACGTCTCAGAGAGTTTGCTGGTAGGCCAACAAAAAGTGAGTTACAGAAGTCAAGATGTGATGTGATAAAGGCATGGATAAGCCTTTCCGCATCTGGCCGTGATAAAAAAGGTCTAATCCGCACAATGTTACGTAGGTGAAAGAAGGCTACTTTAGTCAAGTGTGAGTTAAAACTAAGCTGTGCATCAAAAAGCACCCCAAGGTTGCAGACCTGGGTAGAGGGAGACACTTGAAGATCACCAACAGGGAGTTTAAAATCATTACACTGGTTAACATTGGTAGGAGTGCCAATTAGTAGAACCTCTGTTTTAGAATTGTTTAATTTGAGGAAATTTTGATTCATCCAGGCTTTAACTTCCAGTAAACAGGCAGATAAAACTGATGTAAATCTGTGTGTCATCAGCATAGCAGTGATACCACAGGCCAAATTTATGCATGATCTGTCCAAGAGGCAACATGTAGATACTAAATAGGAGTGGGCCAACGACAGATCCTTGGGGGACACCCTGGCGCAGTGGGACAGTATGAGATCTATAACCACACAAACTGACAAACTGCGGTCAGTGAGATAAGACACAAACCAGTTAAACACCGTACCAGATATACCAATCCACTTAATAAGCCTGTCCAGCAATATCTTGTGACAGATGGTAGCAAAAGCTGCAGTCAGATCTAGGAGAAATAAGATGCCACATGCTCCCGAGTCCGCAGTTAAAAGAAGATCATTGACAACTGGAGTGCGCATGCTCGAGTGACGTCACTGTCGCTGTCACCAGACGGTCGCTTGGCTGCGTTTGTTTAGAGTTTAGATTCGCAATTTACATTTTTATCATAAAATACCTCCTCATTCACTAAATATTTATCTCTCCTACTTGGGATGAACAATCCCTTAACACACTCATACAAACAAATCTACTTTTAAACGTTCTGTCTCTCGAGCATCCGCCTGGTGTTTGTAGCTTTAGCCTGCTAGCACCGCTGGTCAGCTAAAGCTACCGACCTCTTTCATTCACTTATTTTCTCACTTACTGGCTTTGCTCTTCACCTTGTACAATGTCGCTTGCGTGTCTGTCCTTGAGTGCAGGAGAAGCATTGATGGAGGCGCTGGAGCTGGAGCTGGAAGCAGTGGAGTCCCAGATTCACTCCCTTGAGACGAAGCGAGCAGGGCTCAGGGCTAAGCTCTTAACCCGTACTCACTCGTCTGAGGTAAGTGTTTGATACAACGACAATTCTCCTTCTTCCTCAACCCTGCATGCTTCTCTGTCCAGGCCCAGCGCACCGAGGATGCGGTTCGCCCAGGCGTTGTTCACGCCGACACCCGGCTACCACGGCGCCTGGGTGCAGCCGCGTAAGGTGCTTACCGGGTCCTGAGGCAGAACGTCTCCTCCTCCGGTGTTCGAGATCCCCACAGAGAACCGCTTCGCCCCTCTCCGCGAGATGGGTCGCGATGTGGCCATCATTGGCGACTCAATCGTGCGCCACGTCCGCTCCGCTTCCTCCAAAGGTAACAAAGTACGCACTTTCTGCTTCCCTGGTGCCCGAGTTAAGAATATTTCTGCACAGATACCTACTATCCTGAGTGCTGCCGAGAGCCTCGGTGCCGTCGTCCTCCACGGGGGACGAACGACACCGGGCTCCGGCAGACGGAGATCCTGAAGAAGGACTTCAGGAGCCTGATCGAGACGGTTCGACGCACCTCGCCTGCCACGCAGATCATCGTTTCTGGACCGCTTCCTACCTACCGCCGAGGAAATGAAAGGTTCAGTAGACTTTTTGCTCTGAATGAATGGCTATTAACATGGTGTGAAGAACAGAAATTGCTCTTTGCCAATAACTGAAATCTTTTCTGGGAGCGTCCTAGGCTTTTCCGCGCTGACGGGCCGCACCCCAGTCGAGCTGGATCTGAACTCCTGTCGGACAACATCTCCAGAATACTTCGCTCTATCTGACTAGTAAGTAAAAATTCACAAAATTCACAATTTAGCCATACAGACTCCTATTCGTCCCACATAAATAACAGTAATGCATACCTAGCTAACCCCATAGAGACTGTGTCTGTTCCTCGCATTATTAGATCAACGAACAAACGTACTGTGTGCTCCAGAAATAATTTATTAAGAATTAAACCAGAAAAACTTCTAAAAAGTGAAAATACAAATTTCATGAAGCTTGGTCTCCTAAACATCAGGTCACTAGCACCTAAAGCACTTATCATAAATGAAATAATAACAGATAACAATCTTAATGCACTCTGTCTCACTGAAACCTGGCTCCTCCAGAATCCTCCAGGATTCTTATATAAACATGAGGCTCGTCAAACTGGTCGTGGTGGTGGAGTTGCGTCAATCTTTAGTGATATTCTTAATGTTAATCAGAGAAACGGACTTATGTTTAGCTCCTTTGAAGTATTAGCGCTTAATGTTGTCCTTCCAAACACTATGCAAAAACGTATGTTATCTCTCGCTCTAATCACCATATATAGACCCCCAGGACCCTATGTCAATTTTCTGATTTTATCTCTGACTTACTAGTTAAAACTGATAAAATACTAATTGTAGGAGACTTTAACATCCACATAGATGACGCTAACGACACATTAGGGCTCGCGTTTATGGACTTACTACTTTCACTAGGGATAAAGCAAAATGTTATTGGTCCAACTCATCGCCTAAAGCATACACTAGATCTAATTCTGTCTTATGGAATTGAGGTCATTGGTGTAGACATTATACCACAAAGTGATGATATTACAGACCACTACCTCTTACTATATAAGTTGTGTTTACCTGAAATTAGCAGATCCTCTCCGATAAATCGCCCTAGTAGAACTATTGTTCCATCCACCAAAGATGAATTTATAAATAACTTACCTGATCTTTCTCTACTTCGAAATGCACCCGTAAACGTAAATGACCTTGATGTAGTAACCAGCAGTATGGATGCCATCTTTACTAGCACTCTAAATGCTGTGGCACCCATCAAACTAAAAAAGGCTAGAGAGAATAAAACTACACCATGGTATAATAGTCATACCCGTGCTCTCAAAACAGCAACCCGTGCCCTGGAACGTACTGTAAATGGAAAAAAACTAATTTAGAAGTGTTTAGAATTGCGTACAAAGACAGTATGTCCAGCTATAGGACATAGCCAGGGCTGAGCACCTCCGCAAACTGATAGAAAATAATCATAACAATCCTAGATTCTTATTTAACACCATTGCTAAATTAACAAATAATCGGTCATCTTTGGAACAAAATATTCCACCGCAAATTAGTAGTGATGACTTGTAGAATTTTTTTCAGTGATAAAATAGAAGGCTTTAGACAGAAAATAGGAGATATTAAACTTTCTGCACCGCCTTATATTTCAGATCCAGTAAACACACCACTGAATCAAAATAACCTACAGTGCTTTAAAATCATAGAACAGGAAGAGCTAGACAAAATTATAAATAGCTCTAAACCAGCTACGTGTATATTGGACCCAATTCCAACAAAGTAACTGAAAGAATTGCTACCTGTTATAGGAGAACCTCTTCTTAACGTTATCAACTCTTCTTTATCTTTAGGCCATGTTCCAAATCCTTACAAGTTAGCTGTTATTAAACCTATTATTAAGAAACCACAACTGGACCCCAGCAACTTAGCTAATTATAGGCCTATTTCAAATCTTCCATTTATATCTAAAATACTAGAAAAAGTTGTTTCTGCTCAATTATGCTCCTTTCTGCAGACGAACAATGTTTTTGAAGTGTTTCAGTCAGGTTTCAGAGCTCATCACAGTACAGAAACTGCATTAGTGAAAATAACCAACGATTTACTCTTAGCTGCTGACCAAGGGTGCATCTCGCTATTAGTTCTACTCGATCTTAATGCGGCATTTGACACCATTGACCATGGTATCCTCATTAATCGCTTAAAGTCTACAGGTGTCCAGGGACAGGCCCTACAAAGGTTTAAGTCATACTTAGCTGACCGTTACCAGTTTGTGAATATTAATGGACAGCCTTCACAAATCATCCCAGTAAAATACGGGGTGCCTCAAGGATCAGTTTTAGGCCCTTTGCTGTTTACAATATACATGCTACCCCTGGGAGACATTATTAGAAGACATGGGATCAGTTTTTACTGCTATGCAGATGATACTCAATTATATATATTCAACTAAACCTGACGAGACGTCTAAACTGTCCAAGCTAACTGAGTGTATTAAAGATGTTAAAGACTGGATGACCAACAATTATCTTCTCTTAAACTCAGACAAAACAGAATTATTACTTATTGGGCCTAAATCCTGCACACAGCAGATCTCACAACTCGACCTACAATTAGAGGGATACAAAGTTAGCATTAGCTCTACTATAAATGATCTGGGTGTCATATTAGACAGCAATTTCACTTTTAAAAATCATATATCCCATGTCACAAAAACTGCTTTCTTTCATCTGAGAAATATCGCTAAGTTACGAAGTATGTTATCCATCTCAGATGCAGAAAAGCTAGTCCATGCTTTTATGACTTCTAGGCTTGACTACTGTAATGCACTGTTTGCTGGCTGCCCAGCATCCTCTATTAACAAACTTCAATTAGTACAAAATGCAGCTGCCAGAGTTCTTACCAGGTCTAGAAAATTTGATCACATCACCCCAATTTTATCCTCCTTACACTGGCTGCCTGTTAAGTTTCGTATTGAATTTAAAATATTGCTTCTTACATATAAAGCTTTAAATAATCTAGCTCCTGTTTATCTAACCAATCTTTTGTCTCGCTACAATCCAACTCGCTCTTTAAGGTCTCAAAACTTAGGGCTTCTGGTAGTACCTAGAATAGCAAAGTCGAGTAAAGGAGGTTGAGCCTTCTCATTTATAGCTCCTAAATTCTGGAATAGCCTTCCTGATAACGTCCGAGGCTCAGACACACTCTCCCAATGCAAAACTAGATTAAAGACCTATCTGTTCAGTAAAGCATACACTTAGTGCACCACTTAGGGGGCTTCCACAGAGGTTCCGCATCTTGTTTATATACACTATGAACAGCAGCTACGCTAATTATTTTCTTTATTCTCCATTTCTACCTGGGGATACTCTTCCCGAGGCCCTCAGACTATGCAGAGTCACTGATTCGATCCAAGACCAACGACGAGATGATCCCAAGGTTTCCATATCCTGGACCAGGCCGCATCCTGAGCAGCCACTATGGTGGTCATGGAAGAGTGGAGAACATGAGACTGATTCCTGTGACGCTCCAGAGACAGATGAGTCTTCGCTGAGGCCAGCTTCCAGCCTCCGCCACTGAGACTGCAGCTCTGCACAAGACGTTTGGCCAGCGGAGAAATTAATATGATCGTGCCCAACTGAGCCTGGTTTCTCTCAAGGTTTTTTTTCTTCACTTTCGCCATTTAGTGAAGTTTTTTTTTCCCTCTCCGCTGTCGCCACTGGCTTGCATGGTTCAGGATCTATTGAGCTGCGCATCGTTGGATTTGCTCTTCAATATTTGGACTCTCAGTAGTGATTATTAAACTACACTGAACTGAGCTAAACTGAACTGAACTTAAACACTACAAACTGAACTACACTGTTCCAATTTACTATGACCTTTTATGTGAAGCTGCTTTGACACAATCAAGCGCTATACAAATAAAGGTGAATTGAATTTAATTGAATTGACAACTCTAAGGCAGTTTCAGTACTGTGACCCGATCTAAAACCAGACTGAAATTTCTCAAATAAACTGTTTGTTTGGAGATGGTTTTGTAGTTGGCACACCACACACGCTCAAGGACTTTAGCTAAGAATGGAAGATTTGAGATCGGCCGATAATTAGACATCAGCGAAATATCACTGCCTGGTTTTCTGAGAACTAGAGTTACAGCAGCCATCTTCAGAACAGGTGAAACAAACCCACTACTGTGGGAGGCATTAACAATGGCAGTGATGTGGGGCTCAAAAACAGACACAGAGTGCTTCAAGACAGTTGTAGGAAATGGATCGAGTATACAGGTGGTAGAATTCATTGCAAGATGTATAATAAAATCAGTCAACCGTGTTAAAAGTTGAGAAACCAGAGACAGGAAGGACGGAGGGAAACAACTCAACAGGGACATAAGTATGATTATAGGCAATAGAGTTGAATATGTCATTAATTTTATCTGTAAAGAATTTAAGAAACTCGTTGCATCGTTCAATAGTCGGGGGGTCCAAGTTACAAGAGGGATTGATCAGATTGTAGACTGTACGAAATAGAACTCTGATATTAGAACTATTAGAACATATGGTTCTTAATTAAATTCTCTTTTTGCGGCTGTAAGAGCATCGCAATAGTTATTTTGGTGTTATTTTGATGCAAACAAAAGTCTATGCACCAGGAGACCAGATTAATGTACTTCCGCTCCAACTGCCTGCCAACAGCTTGCATTTTATGAAGATCGTGTGTATAACATGGAAATGATCATTTAAATGTAACAACACGACTTCTCATGGGAGCAATGTCATCCAATACACGCTTGAAGACATGATTGTACTGGTCGACAGATGAAATAACAGATAATCCACCAGTCATTTGCCTGAGATGATCATGGTAAATTTTTCTAAGTTGCCTAAAGAAAATAGTGCGTTCACTGGCAATCTGTGTGGCGGGTAGAGTGAGATTGAAAGTGAGGAGTTTATGGTCACTAATAGAAACTTCAGCCCCTGCAAGTGAATTAATAATCACTCCAGAGGACCAAACCAAGTCCATTTGTGACCATGTTTGTGCGTCGGAAAAGTAACATGCTGAATGAAGTTAAAACAGTCTAAAATGTCCATAAAACATGAAGCATGGATACAGTTCATATTGTCAACACGAAAATTCAGATCACCAGTTAGAAGAATAGCAGAGCAGTGTGCACTGGCGAGCGTCAACAACTCAGAAAATTCAGAGAAAAAGTCAATATTAAGTTTGGGTGGACGATAGATATTTAAAATCAGGACCGGCGATGGACCAGATATTTTAAACGGCAAACATTCAAAGGTGGGGAAGAAGGGCAGTGTTACTGCAGATACAGCCACATCCAATTGGAAAATGACAGCCAAGCCACCACCCCGGTGGAGCGAGGCCGCTCAAGGTATTTATAGCCAGTTAAAGTACACATATTTAGATTAAGATAGTCATTTGGCTGATGCCAACTTTCACCAAGGCAAAGAAAGTCAAGCTTATTGTCAACAATAAGATCACAAATCGAGGCAGCTTTGTTGTTTATAGAGCGAGCGTTTAAATGTGCAAACCTGACTGTGTTGAGGCAAAATCCCTTGGACAGCCAGAGACTTCTGGAGACAAGCCAGATTTGCAGGACAACACCGCGATGTAAGACGATGATGATTCACACGCCTGTTAGACCAGACCGTGTTAATTGTACCAGCAGGGTGTAACGTTGCTGGGAATTTCCGGCGAGAGCCCCTGTGGCTGTATCTTGGACGACGTAGAAGTTGCAACAGTACACATCAGTATCAGGAAACGAAGTGTGTTCAAAATTGTACAGTTCATTGGTAGAATAGGTGATCATATTAAAATCCAGGTGACCAATAAAGGTCGTGACGAGTGCTCCAATAAAATCCAGGATAAAAGCAATAAAAAGGAGCATAGCCGCGTGCTAGCAAAACAGATGCTAAATGGAGCATAAGGAATACCTGGTGGCAAAGGCAGTAAAGTTCCAGCTCCGATCAAAAGTCACGATGCAGTCACGATAAAATATAAGTGAAACCACAGCCACAAAAAGTAAGCGCTCTATTCACAGGAGCTGCATAATCTGGCGGAGAAGCGGCAGCCAGGTTGCGCCAGTGTCCTCTCACACCACACCACAGTTCCGATTTCCGAGAATGTATGTAAGTCTTAATAATAGCTGTACAATAATAAAAGTGTACAATAATAGCTGAAATTGTCCATTTGTTGAATTAGCCGTAAGGGGCTAGTGCATTGTAGAACGGGTGGTGGTTGAAGGTTAGGACCACAACAACCTGATCATCAGGCACAGAAACTAGCTTTTGGAACATGGAATGTCATTTCACTGGGAGGGACGGAGCCTGAGCTTATGCAGGAGGTGGAGCAGTATCGACTACAGATAATTGGGCTCACCTCCACGCACAGCTGGGGCTCTGGAACTTACCTTCTTGAGAAGGGCTGGACTTTTTTTCTACTCTGGAGTTGCCCACAGTGAGAGGCGGTTGTCTGGTGTGGGCTTGCTTATAGCTCCCCAGCTAAACCGCCATGCGTTGGAGTTTTCCCTGGTGAACGAGAGGGTCGCCTCCTTGCACCTTCGGGTCAGCGATAGGTCTCTCACTGTGGTTTGTGCCTACAGGCCAAACACCAGTGCAGAGTACCCGGCCTTCTTGGAGTCCTTGGGAGGGGTGCTGTAAGGTGCTCAGACTGAGGACTCTGCTGTACTGGGGTACTTCAAGCAGAGTATTTACAGAACTGCTTAAGTAGAATTTACTAAAAAAAAAATGTATACTAGCACGACTTAGAGCTGCAACTGTAGTATCGTAAATGAAATGAATCACATATTGCAGATAACATATACATTTAAGTAAAGCAGAGGGATTAATCAAGATGTCACAATGGGCCTTTATCCATAGTTTTTAATCAATGTCATATATGTCATCAATGTCAATAGTCGCTCTTCTAAAAGTTCAGTTATGGTTGTTTCTCCAAGCCTGGAACGGCGCGGCGCGATTACAAACAGTTCTCGGCCCACAGTTCTTGGCACAGTTAGACAACCGTGCTGAACTGTGCCGATAGATAAGGTGTGTCAGGGCTCAAAATTAACTTTTTTACTTGGTAGCACCGGTGTTCCCAACTTTAAATATTTTGGAGCACCAGAAAAAAATGTAAGAGCACCCACCATAAATGAATGAGCTCCACTGCAAATTGTAAATTAAGGGATTTATTGTATTTAAAAAACAACATCAGTTAGGACTAATAAAAACCAGAAACAACTGTCTAACTAATGCTGTGATGACTTATAAATATTTGTGTAATAATTCCAAAACGAATGTCTAATAATTATAAAATATTAATGTTGACGATGATGACAATAATACTAACAATGAATTACATTTCTCATGATCATGCTGCCTTGCATGTGCTTAAATGTAAGTTATCTGCTATAAAAAGTCTCATTGTTACTTTATGAAAAATAAATTTATGGTTTGCATCAAACAAAAATGAAGCATTGTAGTAAGAACTATTTATTTTGCACTACTGTTTTTATATGCATGTTAATTCAAACAATTTAAAGATTATAATAAATCATTCAATTCAAGGCTGAAAGCTGCAAAGCAGTAATCAGTAATTAAATAGGAAAATAATATACACCTCAAGAAAAAATGGACAAAAGAAAGAAAAAAGTCTTACTTCTATCACTCTGGTTGGTTTTGGTTTGTGTCATATTAAATGCTCAGTCTCATTATGCGCGGATTTACATTTTTCTGTGTTTGTGAAAAAAGCAGGCGAGTCAGCTGTGCGGGAGAGAGCAGGATTCTCGCGATGACCACCCGCGCAGTACAGTTCTTTGTCATGAGCTGCAGTTGCAGTTTAAACGTAGTAAAGGCGAGCTTATTTGGCGATGACGTGTACAGTGTTAGATTAGTTAGAAAACACACGATTGATCTCGGCTGGCGGATCCACATTCAACACATAATCGCTGTCACCGGTGCCATTATTTATTATTTAGAATTTTAGGTGGGGTTTTTACTCTTCACCCATTTGCATTTCCCGCAGCCACAAAAGCTCCCTGTCATCTGACAGCGAAATAGCCTTCAGTGATTGACAGCTGATATGAACCAATATATCTTCTTGCAGACATGGCTATAAGCCTCGCGGCTGTTGCCAACTATAGGCCTAAAGCAGTCTTTAAATCTTGAGTCTTCCAGCCAGAGGTCTGAAAACTTGCATTTCCCCATGTTTTAATTTAATTAATGAACAAAAGCGAGCTCGCCTATATGGTTGGCAGCAAGCCAGCCGAGTACTCAGTTTGTTTCAGCACGTGCGCGAACAACACCTCACCTGACAGTGCTCAGGTCTTACTCTCAACATAAATAAATCCACGCAAAATTTTAAATAAAGGCTTGCACTTAACACAAATTGAAAATTTATCAAAAAAATTGGGCTCGAAAATGTAATAACTCGTCAGATAACGTTTATTACTTTTCAATACTTTTTAATGCCCTTAATTTTGGCTAATTTTATTTACTACCTTTTACAACCCTGCGGACACCCTGTCAAGGCCCACGTGGGTAATGACAGTGGCACCTGGAGAGGCGTGACTATGAAGAATGGCCTCCCTAATCTGAATCCGAGTGGTGTTCTGTTATTGGACTTCTGTGCTAATCACAGTTTGTCCATAACAAACACCATGTTCGACCATAAGGGTGTGCATCAGTACACGTGGCACCAGGATACCCAAAGGTGGAGGTTAATGATCGACTTTGTGGTTGTATCATCTGATTTCCGACCGTATGTCTTGAACACTCGGGTAAAGAGAGGGACAGAGCTGTCAACTGATCATCACCTGGTCGTGAGTTGGATCCGCTGGCAGGGGGTAAAGCTGGACAGACCTGGCAGGCCCAAACGTATTGTGAGGGTCCTCTGGGAACGTCTAGCTGAACCTCAAGTCAGAGGAATTTTCAACTCTCACCTCCGGAAGAGCTTTGACCAGATCCCGAGGGAGGCTGGAGACATTGAAGCAGAGTGGTCCATGTTCTCTGACTCCATTGCTGATGCGGCTGTGAGGAGCTGTGGCCTTAAGGTCTGTGGTGCCTGTCGAGGCATCAATCCACGAACCTGGTGGTGGACCCCGAAAGTAAGAGATGCCGTCAAGCTGAAGAAGGAGTCCTACAGGGCTTGGTTGGCTTGGAAAATGAGATGAGATGAAAAAGCTCAAATCTTTTTAATTATGTCTGTGCAAGATTTAAGTTTCCCACTCTTAGCCAAATGTCAAATTTCCTTGGCTTTTCTTTGACTTTCCATAACTTAAATTGAACGTAAAAAAACAAGGTACTGTTGTGGTTTACATAATATTACAATTATTTTCATGAGTAATAATAGCCATAGAGCAACAAGGTATAATTTACCTTTTATAATTTACTCAGATTAATAAAAAACAAAAAAAGATAAAGAAACGAATCAGAGCACATAGTCTAATACCCAGTCTTAGAAGTGGAAATTGTCTAAACAAAGCTTTTGAAATTGATATTTTCCTGTCATGTTGATATTAGTTAACAGGTACAGGTTCACAACGATATAATGGCACTGTAAACAAACCATAACAATAGACGTAAAACAGATTTAAAGAAAAAAAAAAACTAAAATGTACAATTTGGTAAGTGGAAGCTACTTTTTAAAGTGACAAGCAAGAGTGTCCGATATGTCATGACTTGGACAAAAAAACAAACAAACATAAAAAAACCCATAAAATTTCCTGACTTTTATCTAGCCCAAATCCATAATGCATGGAACCCTAAAATTTGCTGATTTTTTAGATTAATTTTTAAAATTTAGATACATCCAAGCCACACTTACTATCCATGGCCCTATTTAACTGTGTTCAATACAATTTCCTATGTGATTTGATTTAAATAAAAGCCAAATAAATATGAAAGTAATGTATTAATGTATCAAATAAGTAGTTGTATGATACCTTGGTGGACAGATGGTGAAGCAGCTGTGTCCTAGCAGAACCAGGCTTGGTTTACAGGTAAAACAGTCATTACTCTGATGTCCATAGCATGATGCACAGTTCAAATGACACTGAACACACTCTTGTTTTTCCTTGTCTTCATAGTAACCATCCGGACACATGGACACACAAGTCTGATCTGATAAAAATAACCAAATATGGACAATATGTCAAATCTATAATTTATATTTAAGGCTTAGTTTTTACAAACTTTTTCATTTTGTTCATTTTAATTTTAGTCCATGTTAATTATTTTAAGACATTTATATTTGGTGAGGTCTCACTGAGCAGGATGTAATTGGGTTTGCAGCTGAGGCACTGATCCTTATCTGTGCCAGAACAGCGGAGACAGCTCTTGTGACATGGCTGGCCCTGACCACTCTCATCCATGAATGTAGAGAAGTCACTGACAAATTCACAGTGGCCATTACCATCTATCCTCATGTTTGCTCTGCAGGTGAGGCATGAGGACAGGTAAGGACCTGAGCAAGTCAAGCATGACTTGTCACAGTCTAAAAAAAAAGATATATGTAGTTAGTTTTGCAATATACTGTATATTCATATATTTTATATTGAATATTGACATATTTAGAAATAGTTCACTGCTTCTTGAGAAGTGAGGCTAAACTAAAAACTATAAAACTTGTACTCAGACAAATGAAACATGTATCTTACATGTACTGAATTATAAAGCTATGCTTTTATATAACATCCTAACTTTCCTCTTTAAAAAGTCTTCTTTTTGCTTGCTTGTCAAAATCAGACACTAGCAATCAAGATGTTTTTAATTTTTGCACATAACACAAACATTAGCAGACCGATTACATACTCACACAACCAACAATTATTCAACAAATTTAAAATAGCTAAATTAATGAAGTATTACTATTTAAATTAATTTTGAATTTAAATGGAAATATCAACCTCAGTTTGTAGTAAAAATACAAAACATAGAAATACGTTAAATCCATCAACTATTGTATTAAAACAACATTTTTTTCTCATAGGAGGCCCATTTCTGTTATTTTTTTTTAAGATTCAGATTTAACTCTTATGTTCATTTTGGGGATATTTTCATCCACTCTGGGGTGATTTTGAGTCTTAATTTGGCCATAAATTTTCCTGTGTTTCAGCTAACGGAATGATTTTTGGTGATAAATCTTATTTTGACGCATATTTTGAGAAAATGCTTTAAAAAAAACTGAACAATACACTCTGGGTGAATATACATCTCTTTGTTATATTCAGGATGAAAACATTCACTTCATTAGTTCACACTCACAGATATTTGACTGAATAGAATATGTGTATTTGGCACGCTGTCCAGGGAGAGGGTTCTGAGCTCAGAAAGACACCCTAACTCATGTTATTCCCCCTATCAGGATAGAGAGAGAGATAGGGGTCCGAGAACAGTGTCTAGCCTGCCTTCAGAACGCTAGTGAAAAGTAGAAATGGAAGTGTATAAGTGCTCAAGGAAGAGTGATTACTGCTGAGGCAGTGAGTAGGGAGGATAAATCAGTAGTGAAAATTAGAAATGTAAGTCTGTGAGTGCTCAAGCGAAAATGGTCACTGCTGTGACAGTTATACAATGGGGATGTACCAAGTGAAATGTAGAACTCAAGGTGTATAAATGCTCAGTGAGAGCAGTCACTGCTGGGGCAGTGATGCATTATGAGGTGTGCGTCTTCAGCGAGAGCCGTCACTGTGGTGGCAGTGGTGTATCATGAGGTGTACGTCTTCAGCAGGAGCAGTCACTGCTGTGGCAGTGGTGCATCATGAGGTGTACATCTCCAGAGGGAGCTGTCACTGCGGTGGCAGTGGTGTATTACGATGTGTGCGTCTCCAGTGGGAGTGGTCACTGTTGTGGCAATGGTGCTTTATGAGGTGTACGTCTCCAGCAGGAGCTGTCGCTTCATAGAGAGGTGTGCATCGTCTGGCGGGAGCAGTCACTGTGGTGGCAGTAATGCATTATGACATGTGATTCTGAGTGATTGCTGAACTGGTGGATTTCTAAGCTGAAATTGCTAATCAGTTTTTGTTTTATTATTTTTTTATATATATTTATTACTATATCTATTTATTTACTAATATTATTGGCATTCGTTTGCTCTTGCCTGCCTTGACCTGCATTTACAGGTACAGCTGCATTAGTGTTTGCCTCTTATGGCGAAGTATGCTACAAACACTATAGAAATAAAGATTAACTTAGTAAACTAAATTGATGCAACCTTAAAATGGTGCACATGTCATTAATATGTATATACACGAAGCCTTTACCTGATTAATTTGCAAGCAGCATTAGGGAGGAACAGGCTTGTCATTCCTTAATTTGATGTTCCACGAAAGCAGTGGCATTGCAGCATTGCGAGTGGGACTGTCCTCTGATGGGACTGACCCACTGTAGTGTAAATGCACCATGCGTGGGGATTGGACAGGGCTGCTAGTGGAGGCATGCTCACGATGTCATGGCTAATGTATTGGCAAATGATCTGTGCTTCACCACGTAGAGTGGCGGTCTGGCACTCGAATGATCCATGCCAGCGACCACTGTGTCTGAGGCTTGCTAGAGGCTTTACTGTGGCCTTAAGGAATTTACTATTTAGACATATTTACGGCAATTGGATGTGCCAAGTCGAGAGAAAACGGAGGTAGGTTTATGAATTTGGTTAAAATATTGTAAAATTATTTTAACATTTAGTAGTTTTGATGCACTTTTACAGCAGTTTACTTGATGTTTTCATTCCAAACATTACAAAAAGGTAGTAAGTTTGAAGAGTGCACAGGGGTTAAAAAAAATCTGAAGTGAAGATTGAAAATGCTTTCTTTCTTAAAACATATTTTAAAAGTTCACACTTAGCTGATGATTGATTATAAAGCTTGTTTGGTATGCTGTCCTGGGAGAAAGCCCTGAGCTCATAAGATCCTCAAGCCCGGGGTTTCCTCTCGTTTGCAAGGCAAGAGAGGGGTTTGAGCTCAGGTAGCTCTTGAGAACTCTCCTGCTGTATTAGCTAATGAAGACAGGGATTGCTCTTAAGAGGTAACGACTTACTAGGTGCATGTCTATGGTGCCGATTTGGATTAGTCAATTAAAAAAGTTGCATTTTTTTTGTAACGGTGGGAGGAAACCGGGAAACCCACATGAGCATGGGGAGGACGTATAAACTCCGCACAAAAATGTCGGCTGGCTTGGAAAGGACTACATCCAGTGACATTCTTGCTGTGAGGCAACAGTGTCTAACAACTGGGCCACCGTGTCACCCATCTCGGAAAGGAGGAGGAGTAGTGGTGGAAGGGGGGATTCTTCAAAATGAAGATGGCTGTTATATGGAACTTAGGGTATTTATAGTGGCTTAGGAATTGTCTGATTGGTGAATCATAAATTGGATAATGCAGGACCAGCCGCAAGCAATCATACGCACATGATCCTCTTGAAATTAGTTTGTAAATAAACTTCACATAGTGTTTGCAGTCCCCAATTATTGTTCTGTTTTCTGGGACAGTAGTTGCTAAATGCTTACGCATCTTGCTTCAGGGGGAAAAATAATATGATGGTGTTGACATGTCATGGTTTCACATACAATGTTTTTACCATTCATAATTAAAATATTTTAAATCTATAAAACGGTTGGCACCAATAGCCTAGTGCAGTGGCCGGGAACGTATGGATCGCGAGCCACAAGTGGCTCTTTGACCAAAATACGTGGCTCTCCTGCTGTCTCACTTAAATAATATTTTTTCAGTTAAAAAAATGATAACAGTCAGATAAATATAAATCAGGTTCCTATTGAAAATACAGTTACAGTTCCCTCGTTATTGTTATTTTTTGGAGGAAAAAGAATAAAAACTTGACGTTTCGAACAATGCATGCGTGCGGCGCTGTGAATAAACTTCCGTTTCTATGGTAACCGCGTGCACATAAATTCAAACATTCATGAGTGGTGATGATGGCAAAAAGAAAATAATCCTGAGGAACATCGAAAGTTTCAAAGTGGGTGGGCAGAAACATTTGCTTTTGTTGAAAGCTCTGGTGCTCTGCTCTGTCTGATTTGTACAAAACGCATTTCCTCTTGTAAAAAATCTAAACTTAAGAGACATTTTGAATCCTACCATGCAGCTTTTGCGGCAAAGTACCAGCCAATCGAAAGCCAAAACAAGGGGTGTGAGCTCCAGCATAAAGTGCAAACCGGACAAAAACAGCAGAGGCAAGACAGGAGTTTGGACGGGGCATCTGGGAGTTCGAGTGCTGTGAGGTCTGCTTGCCTCATTAGAGATCGCGAGGCAAAGGAAACATTTCACAGACGGTGAATAAGTCCTGTGTGTTAAGTACGCAAATTTACTGTTGGCGGCAGTCCTTAATTTGAGCTGGATCTTGCTCCGGGAAATGTCAGATATTCGTGTTTTGCGTTCCGGTATTTATTTTAATTGATCCGGCATTAACTGGTGCGTGTTGAATACCTGCATGTTTGTTTGTGTGTGTGTGACAGAGAGAGAGAGAGAGAATGAGTCTGAGTGAAAAACAACGAGCAAAGCTGTGTTTAATGTGTGTACACAAGTATTTAATGTGTGTAAACACAAGTAAATCTGATAATGAGGCTGATCAAGAGAAGATGAAACTGAGTGAATGGATCAGGAGACAGACGCAAAGCGATCTCAAGTCAGCCAGAAAACATGACGAAAGAGGTAACTGTGGGCTCTTCTTGAAGATTAGACAGAGTGAGTCATTTTCGCTTGGCAAACAATAGTGAAGTGAACTGAAAGTCAGTGGTGTTAGTAAACTGAATAGTGATGTTTCATGGTTTTTTCACTGTAACCACTGAATAACGTCATGGTCCGGTGTATTGACATTTTATTCCTACCCATTATTCCTAATGCTACCAACATTATATATATATATATATATATATATATATATATATATATATATATATATATATATATATATATATATATATATATATATATATATATATACATATATGTATGTGTGTGTGTGTGTGTGTGTGTGTGTGTGTGTGTATGTATGTGTGTGTGTGTTCTAAATTAATACCAACATATTATTACAATTAAGAAATATAAAGAAGAATAAAATAAACACATTACAATAAACCCATTAATAAATAAATAAATAAATATATATACATATATATATATATATATATATATATATATATATATATATATATATATATATATATATATATATATATATATATATATATATATATATATATGTACTATACCTTGACACTCTTCTCCATCCAGGTAAGTGTCTGATGGGCAGCTCAATAGGCACTTTCCATTGTAACTAACATGTTTAGGAAATCTGCAGGAGGAGCAGTCATCTTCATCAGGTCCATTACATGCTGCACAATCACTGTGGCAAGGCATACACTGCTTCTTTTCTAGGTTTGTAAAGTATCCTATGGGACAGTCAAAAAGAGATTTATCCTTATGCAGGAAGAGGAACTCTTCATCAATAAGTGAGCAGGAAAAAGATAATTAAATTTGAGTAAGACAGTATAATAACCCTCAATGTTTGTACAATGTGACAAGTATTAGATTTAGTATGGTAATGAATATGTATATGACAATGTTGATATATTTGGTGCTTGTGACATAGATCTGCTACAGATATGGCTACCGAGAATGTGCGTTTCTTCATGTGCCATCCTGCAACTTGTCATGCGCTGTGTTGCAGTAGCAAAAGCCGCCTTTTCATTTAAAAAACACTTTTGTGCTTTATGCAATATCCACCAGGTGGCGCAAGGAACAACCGCTTTTGCATTACTGTATTATCAACACAGGGATGACACAACTGTAATAAAGAGTATTTATTAACAAAAGAATAAACAAGAGTAACTAAAATTACTAAATGTACAATAAATGAAGAGCATAGGCATGAATCATGAAGATGATTAAGTTGAGGATTGTGATTAATAACTCTGTTATCTTTTCTAAATACAAGCTAGTCTGATAAGGTAAACCTTATTCTAAAATAACAAACAACTCAGGAAGTTTATTCTATTAATGAATATCTTTATTTATATACATTTAATTAATTTGACATTTTTATACTGAAACACAGTATGCCAAGGTCTCTGTTAGAGGTTTGGAAAGTGGTATATTTTAGTTTCTGCTGTTGATGCAGTGGTTGGAAGAAGCTGGAACTCTCTTGAGCTTTGAGAAGAAGAAATCTGGAGACTCTGGAACACGCAGAATGGGAGATTTCTGGAGGTGGTGGTTTTGATGTCGAAGACACGCCGACGTCTTTATCCTTGAAGGTAGAGGTCCAAAAAATCTGGACGAGAGGTGGTAGTTCTAAAACAATGGTTTCAGACGCCTTGAAAAAAGCACTTTGAATCCAATCACCGAGTACATCCTTGCTGAAACACGCAGCAAAGTTCTGTAATCTTTGAGCAATTTGGATAGCCTGGAATGTGCAGAAAATCCTTTTGTATCATCTTGCAGACATTCAGTGGTGTAACGCTTGCATTGAAAACAACACAAAATGTGTCCCACCACTACTACCTTGTGTATCACCACCACCCACACCTTTAACTTCTTTGAATGTTTTATCCTTTTTCTGAAAGGCGGGATTAAAAAGATGGCGCCTTTCAAATCCAGCATTGCGATTGGATGATCCTGTGAGGTGGTCGCTGGAGGGTGTTATCCATAGTGTGACTGGCATTTGCATAGTTACAGTTAAACTGTTTTTATATTTAAGTGTCTTAAATATTTCCCTGTGCATAATTTACTTTCCAAACCACTTTTAGTTTACCCAAGGCATTGTTCTGAAAATATAAATTCATATATCACATGTATTGTTGATCTTTACCTAAGCATTCATATATAAACATTAATAAGCAGAGTATCTCAAACAATGCATATTAAATATATACATTATCATTTAAATCAAAACGTATATGAAGTGAAATGTTCCATTTTGTGTCCACTTTGTTAGATGGAAAACTGTAATCCATGTGTCTCTCTGTGTCTGAGATGATGTAGATTAGAAGGAAAATGTTGATTAGGTCAAGAACCCGTTTTGCAAGTTTTGACCTCTTAATACCTTTGTCCTTCAGAAGAACAAAGGACAGATGGTTCTTCACCCTCTCCATTGCCACTCTTACTGATAAGCTTAAACAAATGGGCCAAATTTAAATATATATATATATATATATATATATATATATATATATATATATATATATATATATACACATTATATATATATATATATATATATATATATATATATATATATATATATATACATATATATACGTATATATATATATATATATATATATATATATATATATATATATATATATATATATATATACGTCTACATATATACATATATATATATATATATATATATATATATATATATATATATATATATATATAAACACATATATATATACATATATATATATATATATATATAAATAAATACACATATATATGTCACGGATTGGCCAGGCTCTTCCACCAGTATCACACAACTAGCATCATCACCTGGCTTCTAATCACGCACAGCTGCACCCAATCACTCCAACACACTACAAAAGCACATACCTCACATCACTCAGTGTCCAGGCTCGTTCTTACAAAGCGGACTCATAGAGAGTACCTCCTGGTATTCACTATCAGCCTAACTCGTCTCTTGTACTTACCTGATATCTGTTTCCTTCCAGTCTGTCCAGCGTTCCCGGTGTCAGAGTTGTGTGTGTCGTCAGTCTGTCTTCCCCGCAAGCCCTCTGGTGTGTGCATACGGTCTTCCTCAGTGTCTGTCATCCATCCTGCCCCAAAGAAGGATTATCAGCTCAACCGAACTTCATTCACTTCCCCATCATTATACCTTTGTGCTCCGCTGTTATAATAAACATCATTCATCATTTACTCACCTTGTTTGTCCGTCTGCTTCCCAAACAGAAGCCTGGACCTGAATACAGCTAACAGCATGAGCACTCCCGATCCCATTCAGGAGTTGGTGGACTCGCTGAAGAGAGTCTAACTACCATCTGCACCACTTCCTGAAGCACCACCAGCACCGAGCACTTCTTCACCGTCCACCCACTCATCCAGTCCCATGGCTCGACCAGCGCCCTACTCTGGCGGGGTGGAGGAGTGCAATGGATTTCTATTACAATGTTCTCTTGTATTCACAATGCAACCTGATTTATATCCCACAGATCGGTCGAAGATTGCGTTCATCATCTCCCTTCTCTCTGGGTCGGCTCTCCGGTGGGCAGAGACCATCTGCAGCAAGCTGGGCCGGTAACGAATTCCATTCATACTTTTACTAAGTATTTTAAGGAGGTCTTTGGTCATGCGGATGGAGAAGTAGCAGCCGGAGATCAATTGTACCACCTCAAACAGGGAGCCATGTCCACACAGGATTATGCGCTCCGGTTTCGAACTCTGGCTGCTGCTAGCGGATGGAATGAGCGATCTCTCCTCAAGACGTACCGGCTCGGATTGGAGCCCAACCTTCGACTACAGCTGGCAGCCCTCGACGATACCATGGGGTTGGAAAAATTCATCAACATTCATCCAACAATCTCTTCAATGTTCTGATCGTTTGAAGGTCTACTAGCATGATCTTACCCCAGTACCTCAAGCACTCCTCCATCCGCCAGAGCCAGTCGTCCCTCCAGAACCAGAACCAATGTTTGTCGAATCTGGTAGACTCACGATCACTGAGCGACAGAGGAGGCTGACCCGGGGTCTGTGTATGTACCGTGGTGCCGAAGGACATGTCAGGCTGGACTGTCCCATTCGTCCAGTACACTCCTTGGTGAGTGTGTTCAGTTCTACCATTGAAAAAATGCACCCTCTCACCACCAATGTTCAGTTAACTACCCCTTCTGTCTCTGTTTCAGTCACGGCCCTTATCGACTCCGGGTCAGCTGAAAATTTCATCTCGCACGCCCTCTGTCGCCACCTCCAGCTTCACACCGAAGCCTCGACGCACATCTACCAGATTCAACCTATAACCAACAATATCCATTCCCAGGCACGTATCCATCGGAAATGTGAACCCGTCAATCTCCAAGTGGGATTGCTTCACAAAGAGGAGATTCAATTCCTGGTTCTGGAGGGTGCATCAATGGACATCATCCTAGGGCGCCCGTGGCTGGTGAAGCACGATCCCATCCTCTCTTTGGGCACAGGAGAGCTCAAGAAATGGGGTTAAGAATGCATGTCCAGCTGTTTGCCCGACCTACCGTTTCAGATTCAGAGACCCCTAACAGTCTACGTCACGTCAGTCGAGAGCCCCGTCGAGAAACGATCCATCCACATTCCGAAGATCTACTCCTCATACGAAGACGTATTTTACCCCAAGAGAGCTTCCCAGCTACCTCCACATCGGCCATGGGACTGCGACATAGACCTGATTCCAGATGCTCCAATGCCCAGAGGTAGGATCTACCCGTTGTCCCTTCTGGAAACTAAGGCCATGGAGGAGTACATTCAGGAGTATCTGAGTCAGGGATATATCCGCCCATCCACGTCACCCGCTGCCTCAAGCTTCTTCTTCGTGGCTAAGAAGGATGGAGGGTTGCGGCCATGTATCGATTATAGAGTACTTAATCAAGGAACAGTTAAATTTCGATATCCCCTTCCTCTCATCCCTGCAGCCCTGGAACAACTCCAATCCACCAAGATCTTCACCAAGTTGGACCTCCGCAGCGCATACAACCTGGTAATAATACGTGAGGGGGACGAGTGGAAGACTGCGTTTGTGACCCCTACTGGGCACTACGAGTACCTGGTCATGCCCTATGGTCTGGTCAACGCCCCTTCGTATTCCAAAACTTCATCCACAGAGTCCTCTGGGAATTCCTCCATCTCTTCGTCATTGTCTACATAGATAATATCCTGATTTACTCCCGAAGTGAGGCCGAACATCGCCACCACGTTGCGGAGGTCCTGCAGACCCTCAGGAAACCCCAGTTGTACCTCAAGGCTGAAAAATGTTCATTCCACTTACCATCTGTTCAGTTCCTGTGGTACATCATCGATCAAAGAGGGGTTCATGTGGACGAGGGGAAGGTCACTTCCGTCATCTCCTGGCCAGAACCCAAAACCATAAAAAAACCTCCAACCATTCCTAGGATCTGCCAATTTCTATCAACGTTTCATCCACAATTACAGTCTCATCACCATCCTGTCTCAGTCCCACGGTACTCCCACACTACTCCATCCATGTGCCTATTTCTCCCGGAATCTCAGCCCGGCGGAAAGGAACTATGACATCGGGAACCGAGAACTTCTTGCTATCAAGCTCGCCCTGGAGGAGTGGTGACACTGGTTGGAGGGGGCCAAACATCCGTTCCAGGTGATCACAGATCATAAAAATTTGCAATACCTCAAAGATGCTAAAAGACTGTCCTCGTCAGGCCCAGTGGTCCTTGTTCTTCTCCAGATTTCATTTTTCTATATCATATCGACCAGTATCAAAAAACATCCGAGCAGACACACTTTCCAGAATACATGATCAGCAAGAAACCATTGAGACCCCGGCCAAGATTCTTCCAGATCAGATTACTGTCTGTCCCATCACATGGTCCGCTCCTACAGTTGTTGCCACTCCAGATACCAGAACTCCGCCGGGCTGTCCCCCTAATCGACGGTTTATCCCTGAAAATCAACGGGTAGATCTCATTCATTCCAGCCATACATCTCTGGGCACAGGGCATCCCGGGGCCAACAACACCCTCTCGCTGCTATCCCAATGCTTTTGGTGGCCGAATATGGCAAGGGATGTGAGGAGATATATCCAAGGCTGTAGAGAATGCGCTATGTCGAAGAGTCCTCGCCATCTACCTGCAGGTAAACTCCATCCCTTGACCGTCTGTCAAGGTCATCAAAACTCCTGGAGCCAGTTTCTGGGCTGGGCGGAATACGCCCAGAATTCCCTGCGGCAACCTACCACCGGACTCACGCCATTCCAGTGCATCCTGGGATTCAAACCTCCACTCTTCTAGGTACTTCTTACGAAGCGGACTCATAGAGAGTACCTCCTGGTATTCACTATCAGCTTAACTCGTCTCTTGTACTTACCTGATCTCTGTTTCCTTCCAGTCTGTCCAGCGTTCCCGGTGTCCTGTCAGAGTTGTGTGTGTCGTCAGTCACACACACACACATATATATATATATATATATATATATATATATATATATATATATATATATATATATATATATATATATATATATATAAACGTGGACGTGAAAGAGAGCACGTACGTCACGTCTGCATGCAGGCACATCAGCGTGAGAAACCGCCATTTTCTTTGGACTTTCGAGGGAAGCGAGCTAAATTTTGTCTTAGACGTAATTTGTTTAGTGTGTATTTAACAATTTTTATAAGAAATAACACACATAGTTTACTGTATCATGTATATGCACGTGTTTTTTTTTTTAAACCTAACGACTTAGCATCACTGCCGACCTGTCTCGTCTCATGGCTGACCTGTAATCGCCCAATGGCCGAACTGTTGCTCCGCCTCACGGCCGACCTGTCCTCGCCTCATGGCCGACCTGTCCTCGTCTCACGGACGACCTGTGATCGCTCCACCTCACGGCCGAACTTTGCTCCACCTCACGGCCGACCTGTGATCGCCCCACGGCCGACCTATGATCGTCCCATGGCCGAACGTTGCTTCGCGTCAAGGCCGACCTGTTGATCGATGGACGGGAAAGCTCGCGTGACATCGGAAGGAGCTTGGAAAGAATAAGGTAATTTTTTTTATATTACTTTTGTATACGCAAAGTCCCTTTGTTCTATAGTCTTTGGCATCTACTTTGTTAGATACGGTTAACGGTTAAATCCACTGTGTTAGATACGGTTTTGATACAGCGGAGTTTACTTAACTAATCTGATGGTATTTTGTCAGCACATAAAGTTACACAAAAACTTCCCGCTCTCCTTGTAAGGTACATTTCGTTTAACTTAGTTGTACATTCGACCGCAATCGATGCTAAGTTAATTTACGGGCATGATAACGTTAAGTTTTTTTGATGTAACGTTAGGCAGGAATGTCTGAGCTCAGGTTAAAGAATGCTTGAAACTAACGTTAAGCTTGTTCGTTTTATAAACACCACACCAAGGATAATTAGAATAATTTAGGAGCTTTTTATTGAAATAAAGTGCCCTTTGAGGTGTAAACTGTAAAATAGTAAGTAGTATTTTTGTACTTGTACTTCTTAAATTTGTTCATTGATTTTTGTAACAATACCTTGATGCATAAGAGTATTAAATTCAGCTTCTCTAACAATGTTTTTTTTTTGGTCAGAACATAATAAATTTCCTGCTCTGCATGTACATTTTGTTTAGCTGTACATTGAATAGCAAATGTTATTAATTTACTATGAGCATTTTACATTCTAGACGTGATTTGAGCTATCTTTAATTAATCCTGTATGTATGGTTCATTTGATGCAGATGGGAATGTCTGAGCTAAGGCTAAATCCAACCTAATCATCTTCAACAAGTTTGGCCACCATTTTATGTGACACCCTGGGTAATTATGGTTATTTAGAAGTATTTTGTGATAAAGTGACTTTTGGCTGACATGATCTTTTTAAATTAATTTTGCTAAAATGCTTTTATCTGTTATTCTTTTTCAGATGGATGAATGCGTGTGTGAAAACCAAACTAAAAGAATAGAATCTTACAGAGTTAATCCCCACAATTGAAGGTATGTAGTAATATTTTACTTGGTTCATTGTAATCATTAGGGCTGCCCTTGTGTAAAGATTTGGTTGACTTGTGATGTTCATTTGAAGCATTAGTTGAATAATTACACATTTATTAATTAAACCATTTATTAATTCATTCATTCATTCATTTTCTTTTCGGCTTAGCCCCTTTATTAATCTGGGGTCGCCACAGCGGAATGAACCGCCAACTTATCCAGCATATGTTTTACACAGCAGATGCCCTTCCTTTTTTTTTATTTTTTATTAGAATATACAAAAGGTACACAATTTGAGATAATGCAAATACAAAGAAAATGAAACAATAACAAAAATACAAAAAAAAACAACAACAACAATACAATCAAGTACCGGCAGGTGCGTGTGTGTGTGTGTGTGTGTGTGTGTGCGCGTGTGTGCATGTAAAGGTAACATGGTAAACAGGTCAGAGTACATACAAAAGGAACAATAACAGTCACTAAATGAGGCAAGTAACTTATATAAGGAGTGACAACAATGCTAGTGATATAATGATAGTAATAATGACAGTAAACAAGCAAGAAAGGACAACAGTAATAATCATTAACAACAACCACTACAATAATAAAAATAATAATAATAAAAATAAATCCCAAATACTACACCAACTACTACTACAGAGAGTTTCTAATGCTACAACTATAACTACTGCTACTACATCCACAACCACTACTACTCCTACAATGTGTACTACTACTGAACCTATTACAACGACTACTTCCACTGATACTACTACTACATCTACTACTGATACTACTACAGGAATGACTGCTACTACAAAATCTACTGCTTCTGATTCTACTACACAGACAACGACTACTACTACTACTGCTACTACTACTACACATCCACTACTTCTGATACCACTATACCAACGACATCTACTACTTCAACTACTACTTCAAAAACCCAAACTACAACCACTACTACTACTACTACTACTATGACTACTACTACAACTACAGCAACCTGAATAATGACAATGGTAGAAATACTTGTAATAATGAAAATGAGGGGATAACAGGACAAGTCAGGACAGTACTAATAATAATGGTAACAAAAGTAGAAGTAATAATATTGATAATAATAGTGAGAAGGTAAGGGGGGGTTGGGATTTCAGGAAGAGAACAAATAATATTAATAATGATAATAATAATAATGATAATAATAATAATGATAATGATAATAATAATAAGTAGAAAAAGGAAAGAGAAGAAATAGAAGATTAGAAAATTAGAAAAGGAGAGAAAAAAAGGAAGGAAAAGAGTAGAAGAAGAAAAGGAAGTGGAAACAATTTGCAGCAGACAAGACAATGAGAATATTGAGAGAAGGAAAAAAAAAAAAACATTACTATAATAATGATAATAAACAGAAAGTAAAAACTCAAAGTAAAGAAATATTGAAAAGAAGAATTTAGGTAATACTAGGATTAGTTATTAATAATAGTAATAATAATAATAATAATAAAAAAAAAGAATGAAAGATTGAGAGGAGGAACGATATACGTGATAACTATGATATACTAACATCGATAATATTAATGATAATAATAATACTAATAATAATAAAACAACAACAGCTTTCACAATAATTTGAGGTGGTGGAAGGTATAAAATCAGCATTAAAGTGTGTACTGTTTGTCAGTTGCTTTGTGATGCATTAAAAAAGTATGACGTGTGGCATGGATCAGTCCGGTGCAGTGCACAGGCTGCCATGCCCACGCCACACTTACCCTGTGAGTGTAGTATATGTAAGTATATGCAAGGAGTTTTTTCATTTTTCCTTTTTTTTTTTCCTTTCTCTTTCTTCTTTCCATTAAATCAAATAATAATTATTATTGTTACATTTGAAGTTATATGGAACTTGGTTATGGAAAAAAAAAAAAAAAAAAAAAGGAGAGGAAAAACTAAATAAACAAAAATAATAATAATAATAAAAATAAATAAATAAAATAAAAAAAAAATGAAAAATTGATAGGAACAGAAAAGGAGAATGAATAGAACAAATGGGGAAATAAAAAAAGTATGTAAATAACGAATTATAATGTGGGGAAGTATTAATTAGATTAATATTAAAAACTTTTAGTTTTTTCCTTTTAATTAATTTATTTTTAATTAGATTTGATATTAAAGACATTTTTTTATTATTATTTATTTATCTTTTATTTATTTATTTTTTTTTTTTTCTCTTACCTATACCTGACCCCCTCTCCCCCCTCCCCTCTTGTTTATGTACTGATGAAGGTGTTGTTGGGGCATGGCTTCAGGCAAAGAGAATCTTCTATGGAGATGAATTCTGTTAATAAATTTTTCCAGGATGAGATGTGAATGGTATTTCTTGCTTTATAGTTCATGAGGATAGTTTTCTGGCAATAGTTAGCGCCACCAGAAGTAATTGACCTTTTGTATTATTTATATCTATTGTGGGTATGTCACCTAATATGCAGAGGGAAGGAGACAATGGGATGTGACATCCCATTAAGTTGGAGAGTGAGTCAGTAACCTTTTCCCAAAATTTTTTTATTAAAGTGCAATGCCATAAGGCATGAAGATAAGTGTCTGGGGTGTTTTGTGTGCAATGTGAACATATTTCTGATGTGAAACCCATTTTAAATAATTTCTGCCCAGTTAGATGTGATCTGTAAAGTACTTTATACTATATAAGTTGTAAATTAGCATTTTTAGTCATGGAAAATGTGTTTTTGCAAATTTGAGTCCAAAGTGCAGCATTGGGAGTAATGGATAAGTCTTTTTCCCATTTAGCAGTTGGTAGAACTAATGCATTGTCTGATTTTGATATCATTTTGTATATTTGGGAGAGCAGATTTTTGTAATAAGATATATTAATAAACTCTGAGATTTGAGGGGGAAGGTCTAGATTGATTGATTGGTTAAGTAATTTTGATTTAATTGACGATTTGATTTGTAAATATTCCAAGAAGCAATTACTCCCAATGCTGTATGTCTGGGCTATATGCGAAAATTGTGCCAGGTTATTATTATTAAAGATATGCTGAAGTTGTGTGATTCCCTTATCTGCCCATGTGCGGAAGTTGAGTCGTTTCTTGTTAGCTACGAAATCAGGGTTATTCCAGATTGGGGTGTATTTAGATGGAGTAAGTGGGGAATTTGTGACCTGATAGAATTTCCACCAGGCTGTCAGAGTTGCTTCTCTTGTTGGCATTTTAAAACAGTGATGTTTCTTGATTGTTTGACTGTGAAAATATAATTCTGAAATGTTAATGTCTTTGCAGATTGATTGTTCAATATCTTGCCAGGTGTATTCTGATGAGTTAGGTTTAATCCATTTGTGTATGTTTTGAAGCTGATTTGCCAAAAAATAGTAGTAAAAATGTGGTGCTTCTAATCCTCCTTGTGATTTTGGTTTTTGTAGGGTTGTCAATTTAATTCTTGGGGTCTTGTTTTTCCAGTAAAATTTTGTGATAATTGAATCTAGAGTTTTGAACCAGGTACGAGTGGGCTGTGTTGGAATCATTGAAAATAAATAGTTTATCTTTGGGAGTATGGACATTTTGGTTACTGATATTCTGCCCATGATGGATAGTGGTAAGTTCATCCAGCGTTGAAGGTCGTCATCTATTTTTTTAAGTAGTGGGGTATAGTTGAGACCAAACAACTCTGACAGCCTGGGGGAAACATTGATACCCAAATATGTGATGTAGTTGGTACTCAGAGGGATTTGTGATGTTTGGGATGTCACATCCACACTATAGGAATGTACCGGAAGTATAGCAGATTTATTCCAGTTAATTGAGTATTCAGAAATATTTGAGAAAGTGTCAATAAGTTTTATTGTTTCTTGTAATGATGTTTGGGGATTTTGTAAGTATAATAATATGTCATCAGCGTAAAGACTTATTTTGTGGTTTATGCTTAATGTTTGAATTCCTTTGATGAGGTTGTTTTGACGGATAGCTGCTGCAAGT
>NC_079442.1:10853648-10863648 GCF_903798145.1 Danio aesculapii
ACGTATCCAGCTGCAAACGTCACGGCAGAACAAGTGGGCTCTCCCGAGCCCAAACTTCTCGTCAAGAAGATGTTGTCAATTGCATTCAGAGACCAATTCATTAAATCCATAATTCCTTATTTGTTTGGATAGCAAGGCAACGAGAGCCTCAGAGATAGAAAGAGATTAGAACCTGTGAGACAAGAGGAGCCATCCAGGAAAGATATGGGACGGAGAGGAAAATAAAGTTTGACCGCTTTCTTCGAGAGCCAAAGTAGATGACATGACAACGACCCAACGCACACAGCCAAGAAAAACAAGGAGTGGCTCAGTAAGAGGTTCAGTATCAAGTATCAAGTATCAAGCTCAGTATCAAGGTTCTGGAGTGGCCTAGCCAGTCTCCAGACCTAAGACCAATAGAAAATCTTTGGAGGGAACAAAGGCTTCTGTACCAAATATTAAACATTTTTGACTCAAGTGATAAAATACTTATTCTTATGGTCATATATGATTGTTTGTGTGTGTGTGTGTGTGTGTATACATTGTCACAAAAGTGAGTACACCCCCTCACATTTCTGCAAACATTTATTTATATCTTTTCATAGGACAATACTGCAAAAATGACTCTGACACAATGAAAAGTGGTCAGTTTGTATAGCAGTGTAAATTTATTGTCCCTTCAAAATAACAAAAAATACAGCCACTAATAGCTGAACCCCTGGCAACAAAAGAAGGTACACCCCTAAGTGAAAATGTACAAATTAAGCACAATTAGTAATTTTCCTTCCCCTGTATCATGTGACTCAATAGTGTTACACTGTCTCGGGTGTCACCAGATAGCAGGCGAGTTAAATTTGGTATTAAAGCTCTTCCACTCTCAACCTGGCCACTGAAAGTTCAACATGGCACCTCATGGCAAACAACTCTCAGAAGACCTGAAAAAATGAATTGTTGCTTTACATAAAGGTGGCCTAAGCTATAAGAAGATAGCCAACACTCTGAAACTGTGCTGCAGCACAGTGGCCAAGACCATCCATCACTTTAAGAGGACAGCTTCTTCTCAGAACAGGCCTCGCTATGGACGGCCAAAGAAGCTGAGTGCACGTTCTTAGCATCACATCCAAAGACTGTCTTTGAAAAACAGATGGATGAGTGCTTCCAACATTGCTGCAGAGATTGAAGTGATGGGAGATCAGACTGTCAGTGCTCAGATCGAATGCCGCACACTGCATCAAATTGGTCTGCATGGTTGTCGTCCTAAAAGGAAGCCTCTTCTTAAGATGATGCACAAAAAAACTCACAAACAATTTGCTGCTGACATGCAAACTAAGGACCATGATTACTGAAACCATGTCCTGTGGTCTGATGAGACCAAGATAAACCTATTTGGTTCAGATGGTGTCAAGCTTGTGTGGTGGCAACCAGGTGAGGTGTACAAAGACAAATGTGTCTTGACTACCGTCAAATAAGTGGTGGGAGTGTCATGATCTGGGGCTGCATGAGTGCTGCTGGCATTAAGGAGCTACAGTTCATTGAGGGAAACAATAATTCTAACTTGTACTGTGATACTGAAGTAGAGGATGATCCCCTCCCTCCAGAAACTGGGCCACAGGGCAGTGTTCCAGCATGATAATGACCCCAAACACACCCCCAAGATGACCACTGGCTTGCTAAAGAGGCTGAGGGTAAAGGTGATGGACTGGCCAAGCATGTCTCCAGACCTAAACCCAATAAAACACCTCGAGGGCATCCTAAATAGGAAGGTGGAGGAGCACAAGGTGTCAAATATCCACCACCTCTGTGATGTTGTAATGGAGAAGTGGAAGAGGATTCCAGTGGCAACCTGTGAACCTCTGGTCAACTCCATGCCCAAGAGAATTAAAGCCGTGCTGGAAAATGATAGTGGCCACACAAAATATTGACGTTTCACATTTTCACTAAGGGGGGGGGGGGCTATTATCGGCTGTATTTTTGTTTTTTTGAGGGGACAATAAATTTACACTGCTATACACACTTTACACTGACTACTTTTAATTGTAACAAAGAGTCATTTCTACAGTGTTGTCCTATAAAAAGATATAAATCAATATGTACAGAAATGTGAGGGGTGTACTCACTTTTGTGACATACTTTACACACACACACACACACACACACACACACACACACACACACACACACACACACACACACACACACACACACACACACACGCACACACACACGCACACACACACAGTTGAATCTAACCTCTAATAACTGATTTCTTTTATCTTTGCCATGATGACAGCACATAATATTTTACTAGATATCTTTCAAGATACTAGTATTCACCTTAAACTGCAATTTAAAGGCTTAATTAAGGCCTAACCTGCCTAAGGTTAATTAGGCAGGTTAGTGTGATTAGGCAAGTCATTATAATACAGTGGTTTGTTCTGTAAACAATCGAAAACAAATATTGCTTAAGGGAGCTAATAATATTAAATAATTCAAATAATAATGTAATATTATTCCCTTTCTTCATGCGTTCAATACTTTTTCCATGTGTCATTTAATTTTAATATACAACTTAATTTGTAAACTAATTAGATTTGTTTTTTTTTTGCATATATGTATTTCTTTGGTTATAATGCACATCTGGTGAAAATTTAAAGCCAACAGCATATTTTTTCTGTGAAAAATGGTGACGTGTTGAATAATTATTTCCCCCATTGTGTGTGTGTGTACAGTGCATCCGGAAAGTATTCATAGCACTTCACTTTTTCCACATTTTTTATGTTACAGCCTTAATTCAAAATGGATCAAATGCATTTATTTCCTCAAAGTTCTACACGCAATACCCTATAATGACAATGTGAAAAAAATATTTTTTGAAATTGTTGCAAAATTATTAAAAAAAAAAAGAAAACGGAAAAATCACATGTACATAAGTATTCACAGCCTTTGCTCAATACTTTGTTGATACACATTTGGCAGCAATTACAACCTCAAGTCTTTTTGAATACGATGCCACAAGCTTGGCACACCTGTCTTTGGGAATTTTGCCCATTCTTCTTTGCAGTACCTCTCAAGCTCAATCAGGTTGGATGGGAAGTGACGTTGTACAGCCATTTTTAGATCTCTCCATAGATGTTCAATAGGATTTAAGTCTGGGCTGTGGCTGGGCCAGTCAATAACATTCACCAAATTGTTGTGAAGCCACTCTATTGATATTTTGGCAGTGTGCTTTCGTGCCATTGTCCTGCTGTAAGATTAACTTTTCTATAAGTGGTTTTATGTTTTAGAATAGGAAATATAGTGTCAGGACTCCTGGCTGATCGGCTGGTTCTATCTGTTTTGTTTGTTTGTACATGTTCCTTTGATTGTGCTCCTAATTGTTTCTCTCCACCCCCTCGTTCTGATTCATTTAGTTGATTTGTTTCACCTGTCTGTGCTCATTTTCCCCTCGTTAGCTCCCCTATTTATTCTCTTTTGTTGTGCTGTTCTGTGCCAGATTGTTGTTTGCTTCTGACCCTGCAACATCCCATATAGATGAACTGAATGCTTTAAGTTTTCTGTTTGACTCCAGGACTCTCTCCCTACCTTCCCAGCCTTTCTGTGTAGTCCCTGGCTTGCCCGAAGTCATTGCTCTTGCACTGCCTGAATTTATGATGTCCTGGACACTGGCCTGGTTTTGACCAATTCACCTGCCTCTGTTTCTACTGGCCAGTCTATTTTTTGTTCCTGGTTATTTCCAGTCATTCTCTCCCAAACTATTCCAGCAAAGTCTGCAAGTATTTTTTTTGCCATTGTTGTTCATTTTTTGGACTGAGTAATTTTTTGTTCTTTCTATTAGACTGAGAAGACTGCTTGCTGAAGAGCATTTTGATTACATTTGTTGAACATTTTTTGTGTCTTTGCCCCTGAGACAGAGACATTGCCTTCTAGAGGGTTTTTTTCTTTTTTTCAATTTTGCATATGGACTGATCTGTCAGATTTTTTGCCTTCTACAATAAATCATTGTATCACCTGCATTTGGGTTTTTTCTGTTACTGGCCCTGACATATAGTTCCTTTATGTGCTGTTTACATATATTTTAAGTAATATGAAAAACAAATAAGTGTTTGTTTGTTTTTTACCAAAACTAACATTGGATTTTTTTAAAGTGCATGTAAAATAATCTAATTATAAGTTAAATAATGGAACTGTGACAGAGCAACTACGGTTTTGGGAAACAATTCAATTCACCTTTATTTTTATAGCGCTTTTACAATGTAGATTGTGTCAAAGCAGCGTCACATAAAAGATCATAGTAAATTGAAACAGTGTAGTTCATTTTTCAAAGTTTAAGTTCAGTTCAGTTTAGCTCAGTTCAGTGTGGTTTAATAATCACTACTGAGAGTTCAAACACTGAAAACAGGGGTTCATCAGACCTTCCACTTCACCGGTCGCCTCGTGTTTCTTTTTTGTTGGGAATAAGGATGGAAGTTTAAGGCCGTGCATTGATTATAGAGTCCTCAATGATGTCACCGTCAAGTTCGCCTACTCGCTACCACTAGTACCAGCTGCCTTAGAAGAGCTCCCTGAAGCAAGGATCTTTAGTAAGCTGGACTTCCGAAGCGCTTACAATTTAATCTGTATCCGAGAGGGGGACAAATGGAAAACTGCCTTAATTATACCTACTGGCCACTATAATTATCAAGTTATGCCCTATGGTCTTGCCAACAGTCCATCAATAACCCAGAACTTCATAAATGAAATCTTCCAGGGGACTTTTTTCACCACTTTGCTATTGTTTACATTGACAATATCCTGATTTATTCCCGAACTCTGAAAGAACATCAGCCCATGTCCAACAAGTTCTCCAATGCCTCCAAGATAATCAGTTGTTCCTCAAAGCAGAAACGTGCGAGTTCCACAAAACCTCTATCTCCTTTCTCGGGTACATGATCACCTCTGAAGGAGTCAGCATGGAAACAGATAAAGTAGAGGCTGTGTCCAAATGGGAGGAACCTAAGACGGTGAAGGAGCTGCAAAGGTTCCTTGGATTCGCCAAGTTCTACCGGCGCTTCATTAAAAACTAGTCTCCTCTCGGCCCCTCTAACCTCCCTTCTTAAAGGCGGACGGCATATACTGTCGTAGAACGCCGATGCCCACAAAGTCTTTGAACTGCTCAAGCAAATATTTACCACAGCACCCATCCAGATCCCACACAGCCTTTCATCGTGGAAGTCGATGCAGCCGATGTAGTAGTCAGTGTCATATTATCCCAAAGGTCTAATGAACCCAGAGCTCTTCATCCATGTGCATACTACTCCAGGAAATTAACTCCTACTGAACGTAATTATGGTATTGGTGATCGTGAACTACAAGCCATTAAACTCGCCCTTGAAGAGTGACGCCACTGACTTGAGGGACCTCAAATTCCCTTCACCGTAATTACTAACCACAAAAATCTCCAATATCTTTGCAGTGCAAAATGCCTAAATCCGGCAAGCCCGCTGGTCACTATTCTTTGCCCGTTTCAAATTCTAGATTACCTACCAACCTGGCCCTAAAACGCTCAAAGCCGACGCACTCTCTCGCAAGTACTCTCCAGATCCCCATATTGACACTCCTGAACCAGTCCTACCCTCCTTGATCTTTCTGGTACCCATACTATGGCAGGAGGACGAGGATATTCGCACTGCCACATTAGAGGTACCAGCAACCCCAGAACTTCCTCTGGGTCTCACCTACATATCACACAGATCCCGCCTTCAGCTCCTAGATAGTACGCACATTTCCTTCGGTTCAGGACACACATTGGGGTAGACTTTGCCACGGACCTACCTTCATTGCAGGGTTACACTACTATTCTTGTTGTAGTAGACCGCTTCTCAAAAGCCTGCAAGTTAATTCCTCTTAAAGGTCTTCCCACAGCTCTCGATACAGCTGAAGCCCTATTTAATCACATCTTCTGTAATTTTGGACATCCAGAACGCATTGTGCCTCACTTTATCTCCAGGGTCTGGCAGGTGTTCTTCCAACTCCTGCGCACAACCATCAGCTTATCATCTGGTTATCACCTTCAAACTAATGAACAGACCGAGCGGACAATTCAAGAGATCTTCCGTTACCTCCAAATAGACTGTACCCACCCCCAGGACACCTGGGGCCAGTATCTATTGTGGGCTGAGTATGCACAAAATTCCCTTTGCCAAAACTCCACTGGTTCAACTCCTTTTCAATGTTTCCTAGGTTACCAACCATACCTGTTCCCATGAACTGGCGAAACCTCTGAAATGCCTACGATAGATCACTGGTTCCGAGAGAGTGAGAGGGTGTGGGACTCAGCACATGTACATGTGCAGCAGGCAGTATGGAGGTACACAGACACTGCCAAACGCCAAGGTTACCGCATCCCGTTTATAACCCAGGAGATAAGGTATGGCTTTCTACCAGGGATATTCGCCTCCTTCTGACCTGCCCTAAGCGGAGTCCCTGCTTCATAGGACCATTTAACATTCACTGTCTTTTAAAATAACTACACACTATGAATCAGCCATTCATAGTGTGTAGTTTTTACCACCTTTCATTGGTGTTCTTACTAAGCACCGAAGGTGGGGAGGCACCTATTGTCTATTTTTTATTGTTAAGGGGCAAGTAGCGAAGCTGCAAAGGCACCTTTTGTTATTGTTCTGGTTCCTATCTTCTTCTTCTGCAGCAATTTGAATGGCAGGAACTTGGAAACTTGGCACAATGATAAAAGACAGCCTTGATATGAACCACACAAAACTTGGAAGTCAAACTCTCTAGTGCCATCACTTCTGAGGCTGCATCTCTGATGTTTAAAGATCTCTGATGTTTAAAGATATTGGCACTAAATTTTAGGACATAAAATTTTATTGACACTAAATTTTCACACTGACCCCACCATAAAAATTTGGTTACCACACCACTTATGGGTTAAAAGTTATAAGACATCCATTAGCCATTAATAATGGAACTTTTAAACTTAATAACTTTTGACTGCATATGCTTATTTTGACAAAATTGGTCTCAAATTAATCTTTGGGTCATACTCACAACACAGACACCAATTATATCATCATCTAATAAATTCCTGTTCGCCATTTTGATTTTGTTCTAAGATATTTTTTTAACTCTTCAACCATAAATCCAATTTTCAACAAATTTGAACCAGACCCTTTTCAAACTATACTGAAAAAAAGCTATGGAATTTGTGTCGATAGGTGGAACATTTTTTGTTTACTGGACTGATTCAAATTATGGTACAATGGCAAACTGTATCTGAGACTGTAACTGCACAATGCTTCAATATATTGAGAATAAACTTGATGTGTTACACTGACCACACCATATAAATTTGGTAACAGTTATGAACCAATATATTTTTGACAATCATTGTTTTCAAGATTTTCTGATATTTTAAGTAAAATAACTTCAAATGTAGTTTTTATTAACAGTCTTATTCCTATCCTTCTGTTTCTTCCACCGGATTTGAATGGCAGCCCATATAGCTCTATAGTCTATATATAGCTCTATAGTCTGCGGTAAAGTTGTATAATTTCCCACAATGATAGAGGACCGTGTCAACATGAAACACTGCAAACTGAAGTCTCTAACTCAAACTCTCAAGCACCACCATTTGTACAAACTTTCACTTTCAAATCTTTATAACTTTTGAACCAAATGGACTACAATCAAAATTCTTTTTCCTCTGATACCTTGGGTCAAACACACCCTGTGTTGTCAAGATAATGTTTTCGCTATTTAAAATTTTTCGCAAAACCTATTTGATTGAACTTGTTCTAGGCTGTTTGCCCAATTTTCACCAAAATTACTGAAAAAAAATTATTATAAAATATACAGATTATGCTGACCAAAAGTTATGGAATTCAAGTTGATTAGATTAACAATTTTCCTTTATCTTGCGAACAAATTTATTGTAGAGCTTGCAAAACTGGTAATTTGTAATAGTGCCACCTATTGGTCAAAAGTTATAAACCTCTAAATTATTCAAATGCAATTTTTTTTCATGATTTTGAAGTGAAAATATACTTCAAATGTGTTCAAATGCTCATTTTTACTTCTCAGTTTCACTTCGTTGGATACTCCCTACTAAGTTGGTTGCTCATGGTCTCTAGACTGCTTTGCTTATTTTGAATCAAGTCCGCTTGACCCTTATTTGCTGCTTGCAGCTATATTTAGGGGCCAAGCACTGAAGGTGCGTAGGTACCTATTGTATCCGTTCTGATTCTTATTATTATTCTGCTTCTTCCGCTCTGGGAGTCTATGGCAGCTCTATGCACCGTTTGCACAAACTTTTGCACACTGATAGAGGACAGTCTGATCTTTGAGCAAAACAAATTTATATTCTCTAACTCAAACTCTGTAGCGCCACCATTATTCCAAACTTTCACTTGTTAAGTTGACGCAATAAACCTTCATGATAAATAACAGAATTGTCAATCAGCATGCTTAAAGGAACACTGCCAAAGCCAATGTCATCCAATGAGATAAAGGTATTTTCTCACTCAAACTGCTTGTTATAATAAATTTGCAAAAATGTTTAAAGACACTGCCAAGAAACGCTATAGTGTCAACTGCAAAGGTTATATCAAGCTATTTAACATAGGTCACAGCCACAGGTCAGAACACGGGGCTGCACATATATTTTCTCTTTAAAAGACAGTGTGACCAGTGCAGCTTTTAGCTTTTTCAGTGCAGCTTTTCAAATGTATCTGTTGTTTTCAAAACAAACAGGGCCTTTTGTAAGTAAACAAAAAGAAGCAGAATTTTTTCACTACAAGAATTCAAGTCAATGCAATATTTTCTAAAACCATAGTAAAACACAATAAATGTAGTGCTTTTCAGTGTTGCTTTTATTTTAGAAGTTCATTAATGAAGAAACATTTTCTTCTACATAAAACAAGATTTTCTTCTTGGTCATGACTACATATATATAATATATGTAGTTATATATATATATATATATATATATATATATATATATATATATATATATATATATATATATATATATATATATATATATATATATATATATAAACATTCCGTTCTTGTCACAGTTCAGTACATGTGTGCACTGAGCAGTTAATGCGTTGTTTTAATCATTTCACAGGAAAGAGAGTGTTTTGGTTTCTGACTTTGATATGTGATCCCTGTGATACCTGTTTCCGGGCTGATGCTCTCTCTCTCTTGTCATGTCTCATGCTGAAGGTTTTGTCAATTTTAATATTCCAGCACAAGATGCCACAGAAACTCTATACTGGCATTCTGCTTACGAATGCTTTTTGTTAATTCAACATATAGGCAGAATACATGTAACAATGTCAGATAGCCATATTTAACTGTCGAATATGAATCTAAAGTGAAAAGACACATTCTCGGAAGAATTTTTAAAATGACATCAGCAACAATTAATGCACTGTCATCATTAATTAACAACAAAAAAGTAATGTAAAATTTAAGTATGAAATTAGAATACATGGCCTTTTTAAAATCTTATAAACAGGTTATGTATTTTATGCTTATGTATGATATTTCTAAATAGTACAAAAGGGGAATTGCTTCAATTGTGGGTAAAACATATGTTTTACAAGGTTAATTATTATAAAGATGCATGTATATATGAACAGAAAAAAAAAAAAAACATTGGCAGAACAAAGCAAATGTAAGACATTTGAACAAAGACTGATTTTTGTAATTCTATATAACATTAGCTATGCAAAATTGCATTTACTAAAAGCACAGAAAACTTATAATAATACTGTTTTGAGTAATGAGCACACAATTAATATAAAGTGGCTGGACTATCCAGTCCACAACACATGACTCATTTGAGCTATGACCATTTATACATCTTTTTCATAAATAAAAAGTCTACGTCATCTTAAACCACATCATTCATAAATAAAAACATAAAGATCCTCTTAACATTGTTCTCAATTAATGTATAATTCTAATTTGTGTTGTGTAGTAATATTAGTAGCACTAAACATTTCATCTCATTTCT
>NC_079442.1:10868648-10943648 GCF_903798145.1 Danio aesculapii
AACTGGCCGTGTCCAGCTGAGCCTGGTTTTTCTCAATTAGTTTTTTTTCCCTTTACTTTCGGCAGTTGCTGAAGTTTGTTTCTTGCCAATGTTGCTACTGGCTTGCTTGGTTTGGGACTTGTGGAACTCAATTGAATGATAGTCAGTGTTTCAGCTTCCAACAGTGACAATTATATTATACTGAACTGAACTAAACTGAACTTTAACTGTGAAAATTGAACTAAAGCAGTTTCAATTCACTAGAACTTCATCTATGTTCAGCTCCTTTGACACAATCTACATTGTAAAAGTGTTATGGAAATAAATATGAATTGAATATACAGACCAATTTAAAAATGTTCCAGACAAACCTATATATTTTTCCAATCTGTTAATCAAGATGCAGTAATTGTAACATACAGTTCGAAGGTTAAATTCCATTGTTACCCCTTAAAAGGGTCTGGGTTTGTTCTATGTGAGTTCATGACACCTGGTTCATGAGACCTTTGTTATATGATAGACTAGTCAATATATCACTCAACACTTTGGATTGCCTTGTTTGACCTCACAGAAAAAGTCACTTTAACAATAGACCCTTGCTACCCGCTTATTCAAGTTTGATAAAACTTATAAACTATTCATCTACTTCACAAGAAGTAGTTATAATTCCCTTTCTAAATAAATAAATAAATAAATAAATATTTACAGTCCGCTTAGACAAGAGGGTGAAGTCATTGTTATATTTATTTTGTTAACTTAACTATAAGTTAATTATGAATATTCATAATTAATAATAACTTGTTAGTATTAATCATAAATATTATAAATTGAGCAAATTTTGCTACAGTGATCAATCCGGTTGAGTGCTGCATTTAAGTCCAGGAGGATTAAAACTAGGTTTGGGCAGTAATATGGTATACTGCGGGATACTTGTCATTACTGGACAGTGTGGAGGAGAGAGAAGAGAGAGAGAGAGAGAGAGAGAGAGAGAGAGAGAGAGAGAGAGAGAGAGAGAGAGAGAGAGAGAGAGAGAGAGAGAGAGAGAGAGAGAGAGAGGTCAGGTAAGATAGCGAGTCGCACATCAAGTGACCTGGTCTCGAAAAAGAACACAACCTCTGCAGTTTGGCAGTATTTCAGGTTTTGACCGAACGAGAAGGGAGACGTGGTAAATACGAACTAGAGGTCTGCATTCCCGCTGATGTACCGCGGGACCCGACCAGATTTCTTGGGAATAAATTTCCGAATAAAGCGCGGGAGCGGTCAGTAACTCTGGTGTAATTTGAATGGGAGCGGGCGGTGGAACAATATCGCTCCCGAGCACACTGTAAAAAGTAAAGGTGCTTCAAGTACCCTGTTGAGTACTCAAGGAACTTTAAAATGTATTTTAAGTGCCTCAAAGCTCTTTCTCTCAAATGGGGTTCCTTGAGGAACCACTGACAGTCTTTGCAGTGCTTGCAGGACCCTTTTGCAGTAATTGGGATCCTACAAGCACTTTTTGTCAATACTGAGGTTCTGTAGTCACTGTTCCCCTTCGGATGGGGAACTCCAATGCTATGTGGAAATTTCCACTATGGGGATTTCGTCAGAAACCAATCATCTGAAAGAGTATAAAAACGGGCCAATGAAATGCCAATGAGTTGGCAGCGTCAGTGTGCACAGCTGGCGTCAATGACAATCAGTCATGCTATAAAGACGCAGCCAGTGCCATGCTCGACATCCTTTCGCTTTCAGAGCCTTTCACGAAGCTTCTGAGAGAGTCTTTGCGGGTATCTCCAACCTGTGTCTACAGAGAGAGATCGAGAAGCAGCTTCTCCCGGTCCAGAGCGCGTATACGCAGTGGCAGATGGTCGAGCTGGGTATTTCTCCCTTGCCTGGCGTCCTTTGGGTCCGGTCCTCCAAGAGCGGTTTGTATATAGGAAAAAAGCTTTCCTAAAAGAGCAACACGGTCGTGCAGCACGTCTTTTTCAAGACGTCACTTCGACCGTGCGTTTCTGGATGCGGTGGTTTCCTATCCCCGGGTGATGGGCACGAGCACAGCGTTTCATGTCTGGGGGTCCAGCATGTTAATGCGGTGCTCGCGGGCAGTGCATGCCATCACTGATGTCATGTCTGTTGCGCAGTTAAGATCGCGGCTCGCTCTTGCAAAAGAGCCACCCACCCCAGTTGTCTCCCGCACTGCGGTTGGCACTCGGGCAGATCTGAGGGTTTCAGTGGGAGTAAATCCGCTGCCCCCGGGCCGCGGACCTCTCGCTCCTCCACGCGCTCCATCCAAGCTTCAGGTGAAGAGAAGCGCTCCGTCCTTGGATGGTCGCTCTCTCACCTGATGACACCGGGGATCAGATGTCCATCGCTGCATCGGAGGATGGGCTGTCATTGTCTGATGAGGATGCGAGCCCGCTCGCTCCCTCCCTCCGGGGTGTAGAGCGCGGCGTTGGCATCTAAAAAGCAGACGTGATGGCCGTGCTTTCTCGGGCTGCTTCGGCCGTGGGTCTGGTGATGGTTTATCCCCCAGCCCCGCGGCCGGACCGACTAGATGGGTGTGATGTGGAAGATATAAGAAGGCAAGACCTTCAAAGCCTCCCGTCCCCTTCTTCCCGGAAGTGCACAGTAAACTCACGCAGTCCTGAGGGCACTTTTTTCTGCCCGATCTGCGTGCGCTTTTTATCCTCACCATCCTTGGAGGTTGGGCTGTCAAGGTCTGACGAGGATTCGAACCCGCTCGCTCCCTCCGGGACTTTGAGCGTGGCGTCAAATCCAGAAGCAGACTTTGCGGCTGTGCTTCCCCAGGCTGCTTCGGCCGTGGCTCTGGAGATGGTTTATCCCCCAGCCCTGCGGCCGGACCGATTAGAGGGGTGTGATGTGGAGGATGAAGGCGAGACCTTCTAAGCCTCCCCATCCCCTTCTTCCTGGATGGGCACAGTAGGCTCACGCAGTGTGCTGCGTGCGCCTTCCCCCTCACCATGCACGCTATGGCCACCTACCAGCGCTACCAAGCGCAGGCGCTGGCCCGGCTGCGCGAGGATGGTTCTGACCCAGGACTGAGCATGCGCTCCGCACCGCAACCGACTATGCTCTTACAAAAAAAAAAAATTATCATTTCGGTAAAACGGACCGCGAAGCATCCCTGAGGCGGGCCATCTGGGGAGGAGGGAATTTGCTCTTTCCCCGCTGGAGGGCGGGGCACGTTATTTAAAGGCGTTAAAAAAAAAAAAAAAAAAACATCAAATCCTCAGTGAAAGAGCACTTTTCCCCTCCTCCGGATATGACAGCCCGAACACTGCCAGTCTGGGACGCTATGCCTTCCAGCTCGCAGGATCGGTGCATTTCGCCAATGGCTCACGGAGCGCGAGAGAACGGTCTCCTTTCTCTCCACTCCCAGCCCCTCTCCTGGAGTTTGAGTGCGAGACGAGAACATCTCCTCTCCTGCTCTCCTGTGGGACCCCAGCGCTCCCCGGATGAGCCCATTCACTCCACGCTGCCCCGCCGCTGGCACGTCAGCGATTGTGCGGGTGGGACCATTTGCGGGGGCTCTGCCTGCCTGGTTAGCGCGGGCCAGCCCATCGCAATGGCTCATCCATACGACCAGACTCGGCTATGTGATTCAGTTTGTGAAACGGCCTCCCAGGTTCATGGGCGACCAGGGTCAGTCCTGCGTCAGCCCCTGTCTTGCGAGAGGAGATTGCTGTCCTCCTGGCGAAGGATGCAATCGAGCCGGCCCTCCAGCCGAGATGGAGCGCGGGTTTTACAGCCCGTGCCCAAAAAAGAGCGGTGGGCTATGGCCAATCCTATATCTGCACATTTTGAACCGCTGCCTTCACCGGCTGCACTTCGGAATGCTTACGCAGATGCGCATCACGCGATGCGTTCGTCCTCAGGATTGGTTTGCAGCAATTGATCTGAAGGACGCGTATTTTCATATCTCCACACTTCCACGCCACCGGCAGTTTTTGCGGTTTGCGTTGAAGGTCGAACGTGGCAATACAAGGTCCTCCCCTTCGGGCTCTCTCTGTCTCCGCGAGTTTTCACCAAGCTCGCGGAGGGTGCCCTCGCGCCCCTTTGGCTCACCGGCATCCGCACGCTCAATTATTTCGATGACTGGCTGATTTTTAGCCCACTCTCGGGAGCAATTGATTATGCACAGAGACAAGGTACTCCGGCACCTCCGCCCGTTGGGGTATCAGGTCAACCGAGAAAAGAGCAAGCTCGCCCCCGTGCAGAGCATCTCCTTTCTCGGGTTGGAGCTGGACTCGATCACTATGGAGGCGCGCCTCTCATGAGAGCGCGCCGAGGTAATGCTGAACTGTCTGAGAGAGTTCGACAGGAAAAAAAGTGGTCCCCCTGAAATTATTTCAGAGGCTCCTGGGGCATATGGCATCTGCAGCCGCGGCCACGCCGCTCGGATTGCTCCATTTGAGACCACTACAGCATTGGCTTCACGATCGGGTCCCCAGACGCGCATGGCACGCGGGCACACACCGAGTGACTGTCACTGCGCTGTGTCACCGCACCCTCACCCCCTGGAAAGGACCCCTCCTTCCTACGGGCCAGTGTGCCCCTAGGTCAGGCGTCCAGGCAGGCTGTCGTTTCGGCAGATGCCTCCAGTATGGGGTGGGGGGCCGTGTGTAGCGGGCATGCTGCTGCGGACCTGTGAAGGGGAACCGAGCTGCATTGGCATATCAACTGCCTAGAGCTGTTGGCAGTGTTTCTCGCTCTGCGCCGCTTTTTACCGGTGCTGAGGGGGCAACACGTGCTGGTCAGGACAGACAGCACGGCCGCGGTAGCGTATTCCATCCGGATGGGGGGTATACGATCCCGCTGCATGTCTCAGCTCGCTCGCCGTCTGCTCCTCTGGAGTCATACGCGGCTGAAGTCGCTGCTTGCTATTCACACCCCGGATGGACTCAACCGTGCGGCCAACAGGCTCTCACGGCAGCTCCTTCCCCGGGAGAATAGCGACTCCACCCCGAGTCATGCGTAAGTATGCACTCCCCCCAGTGAGCCTACTCGCTCAGTTTCTGTGCAAGGTCAGGGAGGACGAGGGGCAGGTCTTGCTAGTTGCGCCCCTGGCCCAACCGGACCTGGATATCAGAACTCTCCCTCCTCATGACGCCCCCCTGGCGAGTCCCTTTGAGAGAGGACCTACTCTCTCAGGGACAGGGCACCATCTGGCACTCTCGCTTAGTTCTGTGGAACCTCCACGTGGGGTCCATAAGACGCGACGAGGAAGACTTAGGTAACCTACCGGTGGCGGTGGTTAATACCATCACTCACCCTCTACGAGGCATGCCTACGCCCTGGAGTGGAGTCTATTCACTGAGTGGTGCGCTTCTCGCAGAGAAGACCCCCGATCTTGCCAGATCAGTGTTGTGCTTTCTTTCCTTCAGGACAGGTGGAGCGAAGGCTGTCGCGCTCCACACTGAGGGTTTACGTGGCCACCATCTCCGCTCATCATGATGCGTAGATGGCGGCACGTGGGGAGGCATAACCTCATCATCCAGTTCCTCAGAGGTGCGAGGCGGATGTTTCCACCCCGCCCCCTCTCATACCCTCTTGAGATCTCGCGGTAGTGCTACGAGCCTATGTGGGGATCCCTTCGAACCACTCGACTCAGTATCCTTGAGATTTCTGTCCTTGAAGACAGCTCTGCTGGTCGCGTTGGCATCGTTTAAGAGGGTTAGGTACCTGGAGGCATTTTCGGTCAGTGACTCGTGCCTAGAATTCGGGCCGGCCTACTCTCACGTTGTCCTGAGACCCCGGCCCGGCTATGTGCCCAAGGTTCCTACCACGCCGTTTAAGGATCAGGTAGTGAGCCTGCAAGCGCTGCCCGCGGAGGAGGCAGACCCAGCCCTTTCATTGTTGTGTCCTGTTTGCGCTTTGCGAATATATGTGGACCACACTCAGATCCTTAGATCCTCTGACCAGCTCTTTGTCCATTACAGTGGTCGGCAGATGGGAAGTGCCGTATATCCTCCTGGTCGTTAGCACGCGGCGCCTCTCTGACAGACATTTGTAGAGCTACGGGTTGGGTGACACCCAATACATTTGCAAAGTTACAATCTGCGAGTGGAGCCGGTTTCCTCAAGGGTATTAGGTAACTCTTGGTGATTGAGGAAACGATTCGGTTGAGGTGTCGAAACACGTTTGCTGCGCCACTCTCCCTAACCCGGAGATACGTGCGCTTTTTCGGCTTTGTCAGTTTAGTTCCCCATTTCTTTGGCGAACCCTGCAGAGTTCCTCCGAGGCCGCCAGCACCTGACTCAGCGGAGGAGTCAGGTGTTGGCCCGTTACATTGTCGGCATGCCCGCTGGTCAGCCCGCGTTCTGGGTATAGGTGCCTGTTAAGCGTGACGCAGTAAGGTTCTTTCGTTTTGCGTTTTCCATAGATTTCCCCATAGTGGAAGTTTCCACATAGCATTGGAGTTCCCCATCCGAAGGGGAACGCTACGGTTACTAAAGTAACCCTTCGTTCCCCGAGGGGGGAACGGAAATGCTATGTTCCTTCGCCACAACGATTGTCCCTTAGCAGCCGAGCGTGAAAGTCTCTTCAGCTAGAAAAGGATGTCGAGCATGGCACTGGCTGCGTCTTTATAGCATGACTGATTGTCATTGATGCCAGCTGTGCACGCTGACGCTGCCAACTCATTGGCATTTCATTGGCCCATTTTTATACTCTTTCAGATGATTGGTTTCTGCCGAAATTCCCATAGTGGAAGTTTCCACATAGCATTTCCGTTCCCCCCCTCGGGGAACGAAGGGTTACTTTAGTAACCGTAGCGTTTCCTTACACTTAAGACCTCGAAGGACTTTGAAAGTTATTGGAGGAACTCAAATTTCAAAAAAGAGTTACTGAAAGATCTATGAACTTATATAATGGTTCCTGGTGGATCTCTCCTCTAAAAGCTAGCACTTAAAGGAACCAAGATATTTTTTTTGTCAGAATTAAATAGACAATTGTGGAGACCAGAAAATGAGATCGATGTTCATTTACTTAATATTTACTTGGTTATTTGTGCTTTTAGAATGATATGAAATTTGGTGTTTGTTTTTCTTTTTTGTGTGGCACTCACTGTGAACACAAAAATATCAATGATTAGAGTCTAAATGTTACCTTGATTGCAGTTAGGAGGCTCTCTGGGAAATTGTGAAAATGTAAAAGTAATTTTGGAGGATAAAATACAAATAAGCCACAACAGAGGGAAAAAAAGAGACAAAAACATGCACAGGCTTGTACAATTATGAAAATGATAATTATTATGGGGGACTAATTCAATTTTCTGTCACTTAACCTCATTAGACCCTTGAATTTTGACATTTAAAACAATAATAATAACAACAACAACTGCTGCAATAATAATATTAACAATAATAATAATAAATATTAAGCTATTATTATTATTATTATTGTTATTTTTATAAAAATAGAACTATATGTGATACACCATTGTGTATTCACAATATTAATGTTTGTTTTGTTATTAATGTATGTATTTATTTACTTATTTATTTATATACTGTCAAAAGTAATTTGTTATCACTCCTAATGACTGTGTTTGAAACAAAAGAACATCAGCAGTTGAGAAAGCTTGTGCTTTGGGTTACCATGGCGATACTCGTGTTTACTTCAGATGCTACTATGCTGCGCCTGGGGAAAGACACTGAAGTCTCAATGTGATTTTGTTTCTCCTGATAATTCAGGTATGTTTTATAAAAAAAAAAGTCAATGTGTTTATTATAACTCATTTAAAACCATGTGAGTACACATTTCCTATGTGTTTTGAAGTGAATAGCTTATTTACAGTTGTTTATTGAGCAGCGTGATTCAGATGAAAGTACTGGTAAAATGACAGTTGGTTTGAGTTATGGTGTTATAACTGACTCCCCAGTAAATAATATGTATTTTACTCAGTATGTGATAATTGAACAGAAAATGACTTATTTGTATATATTGGTTGTATATTGGCTAATGTATAAAGTTTATGAGACTAGACAGCAACATTGGAAATTGGTGTCAAGTGTAACTGTTACAATTTAAATGATACAAATAACAGACGCATGATTGTTCTGTGAGTTTAGTAGTTTTATGGTAAATGGTAATATACAGAAGGTATAATATTGTGTTAATGATAATAACATGTAATAATGATATTAATATGTGTTAATGATAAGAGAGTACAGAGTGTATAAGTATTTGAAGAATTCATTGTGGTAAAAAGAGAGAAAAACAAAGAGAACAAAACTGAATGTTTGATTAATTGAAACATGATTTGTGAGGATATATTTTCAGTACATGATTTGTGAAGACATGTTTGCTATAATATGACTGTTAATAAACAGATGCTACTATGCTGCGCCTGGGGAAAGACACTGAAGTCTCAATGTGATTTTGTTTCTCCTGATAATTCAGGCACTTTTAATCTGCCTACGAGTTCCACTGCCGGGACCCGTAACAGATTCATGGAGGTTCCACCGAATTTAATATCCAGAGTGTGAGGCTAGTGCTGGGATCCAGACTTTACGGCGACGAGACAGCGACAGGGTTGCGTGCGACTTGGGACAGCTGCTGACGTCCAAAGAGAGCCAAAAGGCACCAAGCTGAGAGGAAGGCGGACGCACCACTAAAGGGTCGGGAGAATGTCTGAAGCTGGACAAGATGGGGGATGAGAGGAAAAGACTCGTCTGGAGCATAAAGAAGAGCCTACACAAGTTGAGCCTACACAAGTGCATGAACTGGGGCATATTGCTGACAGCATTACTTCAGTTGCAGGTTTGATTTCACCCACTTACTTAAACTGGAGGATGAAGGATTTGCACAATTACTAACATTAAGAGACATGATTAATGAATTGAGTGAGAGTGGTGTGAACAATACTGTGAGTGATCCATCTGTTTTTATTGAACATGAATTTGATGCACATACACAGGCATCTCCTATACGCAGACACACAGATTCTACTGTCACAGAAACACACTCAGAGTTAAATGAATATCATAAACTACTCGCTAGTTATGAGGAGTTAGGGAAAAAGCTGTCAGAATACAAGATTACACAGACAGAACAGAAAACAATACCAACTACAAGTCAGTTTGCTTATTCTGAATTCTTACCACGACAGCAGAGAGAAAGCATAATGTGTCCAAGAGACTTTCCATATCTACCACATAAAGAGTTTAAGATACATGGTGGTCAGATTGGTGATAGTGCTTCAGACATCAGCTATAATAACCTATGCAAACAAATGGATGAAGGCATCAAGACGAGTTACTCAGAGAGTGAGATCATTCAGGCTGTTCTGCGGATAGTTAAACCGGGACAGTTCAAGGAAATGCTCATCAATAAAGATGATCTAACTGTACCAGAGCTAAAAAGTTTCCTACAATCACATTTAAGTGAAAGAGGCATTAGTGAGCTCTTTCAGGAATTAATGAGTACAAGACAACGAAAACATGAAACTCCACAACAGTTTCTATATTGTGTAATTGGCCTAAAACAAAAAGTAATTTTTGCATCCAAACAGAGCAACACTCACATTGAATTTGAACCACGAACAGTTCAAAATGTGTTCCTGCGTACCATTCATCAAGGTTTTCTTCCCAAGTACAGTGACATCAGAAGTGAACTAAAACCTTTGCTCACAGATCACACAGTAACCGATGAAGCACTGCAGAAACAAGTGACAAAGATCTCAAGCGAGGAAAATGAACGCCAACGACGATTAGGTCAAGCCATTTAGCGAAGACAGACCCAAGCTCATAGTGCACAAATTGACCCAGAGTCCAACGAGAGTGAATCAAACTCAAAAATACAGAAAAAAAGCAAGACAAAGACCATCCAAGAACTAAGTGCTCAAATAGAAGATTTAAAAAGTACAATTGACAAATTGAAACAAGCTAAAGAACCATGTCACTGTTCTGTACAGATGGGAGTTGGCTCACATGTTATACACAGACCAATGCCAGTGAGAAGAGGAGAACCATACGGGTGCCCAACGTGTATAGAGGAGAATAACAGCTCATGCAATCATTGCTTTATCTGTGGAGAAAAGGGGCACAGGGCTATTGGTTGTGGTAAAAGGACAAGGGGTACCAGGAAGATGTACCAGTCTGCTGAGCTGAGATCAACTGGAGGAAGGTCACCAGAGAATGGAGCTTGTGAAGCCAATGCAAACAGTACAGCCTGCTCTAGCATGTCTAGAAAGACAAACTCACAAAACAGAGTAGCAGAGCTAATTGGAAGCAAATGTTTGTTAAAGTGCAACATCAATGGTTATGCTGTAACTGCCCTTCTTGACACAGGTGCTCAAGTCAGTATTATTGATCAAGCTTGGAAAAGAACATACTTACCAGATCAGCACTTGTGACCTCTGAGCGACTAAATGGGGTACAAACCTCTCCAAGTCTTGGCTGTTAATGGATACATATTACCATTTGATGGGTGGGTTGAGGCTACAGTAAACCTTCTTGGTAACAGTGACCCAAAGTTAGCAGTTCAAGTTCCTTTCCTGGTGGGTAAAATGTCCCTTGAACGACCTCTCCTGGGATTTAATGTCATTGAACAGTTGGTCAAAGGACAGACAAATGGTCCAAATGTTCTTACAACAATTGCTACTTTACTAATGGGAGCCATGGAGATTGGAGATGATCAGGCTGAAGTGATCGTAAACTTTATACAGACACAAAACCCATCTTGTGACACTGAAACCATCATCAAAGTTGGATGTTGTTATTCCTTCGGGTCAACTGGCACATGTAAAATGTCAAATACCTGTAGATTTTGACTTGTTAGAGCCTGCCATCTTGTTCGAGTGTAATGTAGACAACCCACAGCTTGAACGACTTGACATTGGAGATGGATTACTGGAAGTCTGTGGAAAACAAAGGCCGTTCATTAACATTCCAATAGGAAACCATACCAGTTATGACATTACCTTACCACGACGAATGACAATCGGTAGTGTACATCCCATTAAAAAAATTGTGGAAACCGACCAAATAACAGAACCAGTCCATGTGAAAGTTGACAGTGCAGAGATACAAGGAGGAACTCACAGCAAAAGGATTACAGTATCAGATCATTGGGACCCATCTGTGGATTTAAGTCATTTAACTGAGGAGCAACAAAGGATAGCAAAGAGAATGTTATACAAAGAGTCTGGGGCTTTTGCACGCAATGACGAAGATGTGGGTTGTGTCCCAAGTTTGCAGATGCCCATCAATCTGATTGACAACATTCCTGTCCAGAGAGCATACTCTTCAGTTCCTAAGCCACTACATAAAGAAGTTAAAGAGTACATCCAAGATCTCTTGGCCAGAGGTTGGATTGTGAAGTCAAAGTCCCCTTACTCTGCACCGGTAGTTTGCGTCAGAAAGAAAGATGGAACACTTAGACTTTGTGTTGATTATAGACTACTTAACAAGAAAACTGTTCCTGACAGGCATCCCTTGCCACGCATTCAAGACCTTACTGACACGTTGGGAGGGTATAGCTGGTTCTCGATTTTGGATCAAGGAAAAGCATATCACCAAGGCTTTATTGCAGAGGGATCACGACATCTGACTGCTTTCATCACTCCTTGGGGCCTTTATGAGTGGGTACGCATTCCGTTTGGCTTAACTAATGCACCTGCTGCTTTTCAACGAAGTATGGAAGAGATGCTGGACTCCCTGCGTGATGAATGTTGTATCCCATACCTTGACGATATCTTATGCTACGCAAAAACTTTTGAAGAACACGTGGAAGGACTACGAAAGCTGTTGCAAGCTTTACAGAGACATGGAGTTAAGCTCAGACCAACCAAGTGCGAAATGTTCAAGAAAGAAGTAAGATACGTTGGACGATTGGTCAGTGCTAAAGGAGTCAGGATAGACCCTAAAGATTTGGATGCTGTACAAGCCCTAAAAGCAAAGAAACCTATAACAGTAGGAGAAGTCCGAAGAATGTTGGGATTTCTCAGCTACTATAGGGCTTATGTTCAGGATTTCTCTTGCATTGCCAAGCCGATATATGATCTTTTGCAAGTGAAACGAGGGACAGAGCCTATCAAAACAAAATCTAAGGCAGATGGAAAAAAGAATGTTCAACTACCATCACGAACACCCATTGAGTGGAAGGAAGAACATCAAAAGATACTGTGCAAACTAGTTGAAGCTCTGACTACTCTACCTATCCTTGCATATCCTGAATTTGACCTACCTTTCACACTTCATACAGATGCCTCAGAAAAGGGACTTGGAGCTGTACTTTATCAACGGCAAGCTGGAAAAATGACAGTAATCGGATATGGATCAAGGACATTAACACCTGCAGAACAGAAATACAGACTCCATTCAGGGAAGCTTGAATTCCTTGCACTTAAGTGGGCAATCTGTGAAAAGTTTCGGGACTACCTATTTTATGCTCCACACTTCACCGTTTATACAGACAACAACCCGCTGACCTACATAATGAGTACTGCCAAACTTAATGCTGTGGGCTATAGATGGGTTGGAGAACTGTCGGATTTCAGGTTTGATATTAAATACAGACCTGGGAAGGTAAATGTGGATGCGGACATTCTTTCCCGATGTCCACTGAACATCAACCAGTACATCACAGAGTGTACAGAAGAGAGGGGAGGGCACTAAGGCTGCTGAACAAAAAGATGTTGCTTGGGTTGCTGCTCTTAACCAGGCTCAAGAAGAACAACTGGAGAATGATGTTGGTGAAGTCTTAGGAAAGCTAAGTCATAATGAACTACAGAAGGCACAGAGACTGGACCCAACTATTGGGGAGATTATTAGAATGAAAGAGTCCAATGCAAACCTCACTAATGACATGAGGCAAAGAGCCAGTGGACCTGTAAAAAAACTAATGCACGAATGGTCAAGACTACACCTGGATGATGGATTATTGTACAGGAGAACTGAGCAACGACGTCAATTTGTTCTACCAGCTCAATATAAGCAGTTAGTATTCCAGCACTTACATGATGACATGGGTCATGTGGGAGTAGAGAGAGTTGTAAACCTAGCAAGAGACAGATTCTTTTGGCCATTCATGAAGAAAGACATTGAGATTTATGTTACACGAAAATGTCCTTGCATCAAACAGAAAAGACCAGCATTACCCGAGAGAGCTCCGATGAGTAGTATAAGTACTAGCTGCCCATTTGAATAAGTATCGATAGACTATCTCCATTTGGAACGTAGCAGAGGAGGTTATGAATATATACTAGTCCTTGTGGATCATTTCACAAGATTTGCTCAGGCATATGCAACTAAAAATAAGTCTGGGAGAACAGCAGCAGAAAGAATTTTCAATGATTTCATTCCACGGTTTGGATTTCCAACTAAACTACATTACGACCAGGGTAGAGAATTTGAAAATGACCTCTTCAAAACCTTGCGCCAACTGTCAGGAATGAGCCATTCAAGAACTTCTCCATATCACCCTCAGGGCAATCCTGCTGAGAGGTTTAACAGAACACTACTCCAGATGATGAGAACACTGGCAGAGAAAGAAAAGGAAAAATGGAAGGAACATTTACAACAGATTGTGCATGCGTACAATTGCACACGACATGAAGCGACAGGATACTCACCGTTTTACTTACTCTACGGACGACATCCACGACTGCCCATTGATCTTGTGTTCAAAGTGACTAACGAAGAGAAAAGTAATGATCCAAGAGGATATACTAAGCAATGGGAAAAGCGAATGAAAGAAGCTTACAGAATCGCTTCAGAAAACAGTAAAAACTCAAGTGCCAGAGGTAAATTGTACTATGATAGAAAGTCCAGAGGAGTTGTCCTTCAGCCTGGTGACAGAGTACTCGTAAGAAACCTAAATGAGAGAGGTGGACCTGGAAAATTGAGATCATATTGGGAGCAAACTGTACACGTTGTCAAAGAGCAAATAAATGATGGACCAATCTACCGAGTGGTTGCAGAGATGGACAGCTCAAAATCAAGAGTTTTGCACAGGAATCTGCTGCATCAAGTTAATGACTTACCAGTAGAAATCCCAAAGGAAACATCTAAACAGAAAACCAAAAGAAATCAAACAAAACAAAATGATGAGACAAGATCACTTTTTGAGTCTGATAGTGATGAGAATCAGGATGATGAGAACTATTATTGGTTGAGGGTGCGACAAACAAAAGAGAACAATCAAAGACTTATCATTAACCAACCAGCTGATGAACCTAACTGTGATTCTCCACAACGACAACCTGAAAGAGAAAGACAAAGACATAGGAGAGAGACCCTGAGAACACAACCTAGAGAGAACAAGAATCTTACCTGTCATCCTTTACGACAACAATCTTCTGAACAACTTGAAAAAGAAAGATTAAGAAAATGCACAGAGATTTGGGAAGAACAATCTACAGAAAATGAGAGGCTTACCTGTAATCTTCCTAATTGGAATGAACTTACCTGTGAAAGACAAATGACATGGGCAGAAACACTGGCAGGACAATCTGAAAAAGAAGAGGAACAATTTGAGGGAGAATGTAGTCAGATATCTAAAGATGATACACCTAAGCAAGAGGTTCTCAAAATACCTACCTTGAATTCAGAGGAAACTGTCCAAACAAGCCAAGTCCGAAGATCCACACGTGACAGAAGACCCACGTCTAAATTAACTTATGAAATGCTAAGTCAGCCAAAAATTCGGTCATACCCAACAGTAAACAGTTTAGAGACTTATGAGATTAATCAGACACCACATTGGGGGTTACCATCCTACCAAACTACACCTTACTTTACACCTTACATTAGTACACCATATTCCTTCCTTATGCCACAAGTCACATTGCCATTTTGGGTAGCTCCTATGACAGTAGGGTACTAAAAGATTAAGAATAAAAGGTGTTATGATGAGAGAATATACTGGCAGGAGCCATCTTTTCTTTGTTGGGGAGTGTGTGATACACTATTGTGTATTCACAATATTAATGTTTGTTTTGTTATTAATGTATGTATTTATTTACTTATTTATTTATATACTGTCAAAAGTAATTTGTTATCACTACTAATGACTGTGTTTGAAACAAAAGAACATCAGCAGTTGAGAAAGCTTGTGCTTTGGGCTACCATGGCGATACTCGTGTTTACTTCAGATGCTACTATGCTGCGCCTGGGGAAATACACTGAAGTCTCAATGTGATTTTGTTTCTCCTGATAATTCAGGTATGTTTTATTAAAAAAAAGTCAATGTGTTTATTATAACTCATGTAAAACCATGTGAGTACACATTTCGACACGTCTCTCTGCAACTGGGTTATGGACTTTCTGACTAACAGACCTCAGAATGTTAGATCAGGCCACATCTGCTCCACCACCGTCACACTCAACACTGGTGTACCACAGGGCTGCGTGCTGAGCCCCTTCCTCTACTCCCTTTTTACCATCGACTGTAGGCCTGTGAACAGATCCAACACCATCATCAAATTTGCAGATGACACCACAGTGATTGGTCTAATCAGCAATAATGATGAGACTGCCTACAGGGAGGAGATACAGCATCTGGCCACCTGGTGCACCGACAATAATCTGCTCCTTAACACCAGCAAGACCAAGGAGCTCATTGTGGACTTCAGGAAGGGACGAACAGGCTCGCATGATCCCATCCACATTAATGGGATGGCCGTTGAACCTGTCTCCTCCTTCAAGTTCCTGGGGACCCACATCTCAAAGGACCTTTCCTGGACCACCAACACCTCCAGCCTGGTCAAGAAGGCTCACCAGCGCCTATTCTTCTTGAGGCAACTTAAGAAGAACCAGCTTTCATCAGCCGTCTTGGTGAACTTCTACCGCTGCACAATAGAAAGCATCCTGACCAACTGCGTCACAGTCTGGTATGGAAGCTGCTCTGTTGCTGAGCGTAAGGCACTGCAGCGGGTGGTGAAAACTGCCCAACGCATCACAGGGACTACACTGCCAGCCATTGAGGACATCCAGAAGAAACACTGTCTGCGCCGAGCACGCAGTATTCTTAAGGACACCTCTCACCCTGCTCACAGACTGTTTTCTCTCCTGCCTTCCGGCAGGCGCTTCAGGCTCCCCCGGACAAAAACCAGCAGACTGAGGAACAGCTTTTTCCCCAGAGCTGTCTCCCTTTTGAACTCTGCCCCTCACTGACTCTTTTGCCTCCCCAAGACACCCCCCACATTCCTCTAACTTATACTCCTCACAATCACTGCACTATTTAACACTTGCACATTTAAAGTTTGCACATATTCATTGCACTGATTCATTTATTGAACTGTACATACCCACTGCACATGGACATTTGTAATTGTTTATCTGCACACTCCTGATTATTAATAGCATCCTGTACATATATTCATTTATTGTAAATCTGTTCATAGCTAATACAACCTGTATATAATGTTGATAGTACATCCATCTGTAAATATTACCATAGTTTTTCTATAACTGCACTTTATAACTTATACCTGTATCCTGCACTTGCTGCTATTGCACTGCTGGTTAGACCTAAACTGCATTTCGTTGCCTTGTACTTGTACATGTGTAATGACAATAAAGTTGAATCTAATCTAATCTAATCTAATTTCCTATGTGTTTTGAAGTGAATAGCTTATTTACAGTTGTTTATTGAGCAGCGTGATTCAGATGAAAGTACTGGTAAAATGACAGTTGGTTTGAGTTATGGTGTTATAACTGACTCCCCAGTAAGTAATATGTATTTTACTCAGTATGTGATAATTGAACAGAAAATGACTTATTTGTATATATTGGTTGTATATTGGCTAATGTATAATGTTTATGAGACTAGACAGCAACATTGGGAATTGGTGTCAAGTGTAACTGTTACAATTTAAATGATACAAATAACAGACGCATGATTGTTCTGTGAGTTTAGTAGTTTTATGGTAAATGGTAATATACAGAAGGTATAATATTGTGTTAATGATAATAACATGTAATAATGATATTAATATGTGTTAATGATAAGAGAGTACAGAGTGTATAAGTATTTGAAGAATTCATTGTGGTAAAAAGAGAGAAAAACAAAGAGAACAAAACTGAATGTTTGATTAATTGAAACATGATTTGTGAGGATATATTTTCAGTACATGATTTGTGAAGACATGTTTGCTATAATATGACTGTTAATAAACAGATGCTACTATGCTGCGCCTGGGGAAAGACACTGAAGTCTCAATGTGATTTTGTTTCTCCTGATAATTCAGGCACTTTTAATCTGCCTACGAGTTCCGCTGCCGGGACCCGTAACACTACTCTGTTTTTTTACAGAGTAGTGAGTTAGTTAATACCACCTCACAAATAAACATGGTTTAAAGTAAATAAAAATTTTGTCATCATTTACCCACCTCTAATACGTTCCAAACCTGTTTGATTTTCTTTCTTTAGTTGAGCGCAAAACATTATATTTTGATTAAAGCTGAACATTTTTAACCGTTAAAAATAAATTATAACCAGTATAATAAAAGTATGGATTGTGGTTATAGGTTTTCTGTTTTCAGTTCAACAGATGAAAAAAAACTTAAACAGGATTGGAACAAGTGAAGATTGAGTAAATTATGACAGAATTAAATTTTTTGGTTGAACTGTGTCCCTTTAAAGTGGAAGTGAAGCACTCAGTCAAGTTTACATTCATTTGTAAATTGATTTCCAGTTTAGTGAAAATATCATAAACAAACTCGATTAATGTAACCATTATTGAAGAAAAGAGCATGTTTTACAATAGTTTATAATTTTAGAGCCAGGGTGCAGCTATTTTGGAATATCATTGTCTGACGTCACGAGATTGGTTCCGTTCCCTCAGCTGAACAGATACAGTGAAATTAATGGACTGAACACGGAGACTGGAAAGCCTAATTTAACACAATGCGTGAAGTTTTGGATGTGCTTCACAGAGCTAGTGCAAATAAAAGCATTACATTTACAGTTAAAGTCAGAATTATTAGCCCCACTTTGAATTTTTTTTTTCTTTTTTTTAAATATTTCCCAAATTATATTTAGCAGAGGAAGGAAATTTTCACAGTATGTCCGATAATATTTTTTCTTCTGGAGAAAGTCTTATTTGTTTTTTTTTTTTCGGCTAGGATAAAAGCTGTTTTTATTTTTTTAAAAGCCATTTTAAGGTCAAAATTATTAGCCCTTTTAAGTTATATATTTTTTGATAGTCTACAGAACAAACCATGGTTATACAATAACTTGCCTAATTACCCTAACCTGCCTAGTTAACCTAATTAACCTAGTTAAGCCTTTAAATGTCACTTTAAGCTGAATACTAGTGTTATGAAAAAAATATCTAGTAAAATACTATTTACTGTCATCGTGGCAAAGATAAAATAAAACAGTTATTAGAAATGAGTTATTAAAACTATTATGTTTAGAAATGTGTTAAAAAATTTGGAAATTAGGGAAAAAAAATAAACAAGGGTGCTAATAATTCTGACTTGAACTGTATGTCCGAAACATAAAAACATTTATACATTTTTAAATTTGTCTTTTATTACCGATCGTTTGATGTGCTTTGGTCCACTCTCTGTATTACGATGCCTGACTGCCCTCAATGTCTTTAACAAGATCTGGTACCTGACGTAATGGAGGCGGGTACTTTCAATTTTCACTATATAGTCCCCTCACTTCTGTTCATGTTCAAACCAAACTAAGATCGGTGCCGTTTTTCACTTCACAGGTTTTTTCGTGCTTCATATTCAATGTTGAAAGATTATTGTAATCGTTGCATTAGTCTGAATGTAAATCACCGTGCCAGGCAGCGCTGCACCAGTGTGAGAGAGTAGACCAAAGCACATCAAATGAACAGTATTTAAAAAAAAAAGAAAAATAGCAAACATTTAAAAAAAGTTTAGATTTTAGACACATGTCTGTTCCTTGTATTTGTACCAGCTCTGCGATGCATGTCCACAACTTCATGCATTGTGTTAAATTAGGCTTTTCAGTCTTCATGTTCAGTCCATTATTTCCACAATATCAGTTCAGTTGAAGGAACGGAACCAACCCCGTGGCGTCAGACACAGCGACATTCCAAAATAGCTGCACCCTAGCTCTAAAAACTACAGTAAAACATGGCATTTTCTTCTAAATGGTTACATTAATCGAGTTTGTAATATATATTTTCATTAATGTAGAAAACAATTCGCAAAATAATGTAAACTTGACAGACTGCTTTACTTTCATTTATATATTTTAAAAAACAAGACCAACTTTATATTAAGGCACCTTAACCACAGTACTTAAAGTTAAATTAATAATATGGTACAATGCACTTATTAAGTACTGTATATACATGTTTTTACATTGTATTATTGTAAAAACTTATTGTTGAGCCCTGTAATATTAATTTCTGTATTTCAAAGGCCACTTAAATTTAGTCCAAAAACAATATTTGACCTTCATGCATAATTGATTTAAATTTTTAACTCATATAATTTTCTCTTTATTTAATGTGTTTTTAATCAACTAATGGTTCATTAAAAAAAAAAAAAGCTAATAACTACAAACTGAATAAAATAACAATATCGCAAATGCAGCACACTCAAAATTATAGTGCATTATCTGTGTGAATGAGTGGGAAAATATGTGGGGTGCACTAAGGAGGGAGTGGTTTCAGACACAGCTTTTGTGTTGTCTTATTTCTGCTTGCGCTCAGATATTTGAGAGGTTTACATTCTATGGATTTTGCATTTATAGATGTATATGGGCACTCTGCAAGCGGTGAAAAAATCCTTTTATATAAATTGAGACAATTTCTGACTTCATTGATGTTTCCTTTTGTTATTCAGAAATGTTCTACATATCTTTTGTGAATATGTCTTGATAAGTTAAAAAAAGGCTCTGGGAATATTGTGAATTTCCTGTTTTCATAACTTCTCAGGTTAACTACTTTTTAATTTACTTTTATAGGGACACCTCCAATGTGAAGCAGTGGACAGCTAAAAATGTTGCTGGCTGTTATTGCTAGACATTATTTAAATTAGATTTTTTGCATTAAAATGTATATTACATTATTAATCATATTATGTGAATGTAACTGTGATGTATATTGATTAATAAAAGTAATTATTTATGAAAAATGCTATTGTATTTTTTAAAAATCTATAAACATGTATAGATAGATAGATAGATAGATAGATAGATAGATAGATAGATAGATAGATAGATAGATAGATAGATAGATAGATAGATAGATAGATAGATAGATAGATGTCTATTGAATTTGTGATTAAACATGTTTGCACAAACCATATATTAAGAGAGATAGGAAAAACAAGCATTAAAAAATAATATGGTGCTTCAAAGCACTCAAAGTGGTTCCTGGTCATTCTTAATAAGTGGGTTCCTCAGAGAACTGCTCCTTTTGAAATGGTGCCTAGAGGTTCTTTAGAGGGTTCCGCCGGCGAGGCAATGTGAAGAACCCCAAAAAGTGCCTCCTTGAACCTTTCATTTTTACAGTGTTAATAAGAGGGTTCCTCCAGGAACCCTTGAAGTTCCTCAAAGAACTGCCCTTTTTTGAAATGGTGCCTATAGGTTCTTTAGAGGGTTCCGCCGGTGTGGCACACTATAAAAAGTAAAGGTGCTTCAAGTACTCTTGTTAGTATTAATCATAAATATTATAAATTGAGCAAATTTTGCTACAGTAATCAATCCTGTTGAATGCTGCATTTAAGTCCAGGAGGATTAAAACTAGGTTTGGGCGGTAATATGGTATACTGCGGGATACTTGTCATTACTGGACAGTGTGGAGGAGAGAGAGAGAGAGAGAGAGAGAAAGAGAGAGAGAGGTCAGGTAAGATAGCGAGTCGCACATCAAGTGACCTGGTCTCGAAAAAGAACACAACCTCTGCAGTTTGGCAGTTTTTCGGGTTTTGACCGAACGAGAAGGGAGACGTGGTAAATACGAACTAGAGGTCTGCATTCCCGCTGATGTACCGCGGGACCCGACCAGATTTCTTGGGAATAAATTTCCGAATAAAGCGCGGGAGCGGTCAGTAACTCTGGTGTAATTTGAATGGGAGCGGGCGGTCGAACAATATCGCTCCCGAGCACACTGTAAAAAGTAAAGGTGCTTTAAGTACCCTGTTGAGTACTCAAGGAACTTTAAAATGTATTTTAAGTGCCTCAAAGCTCTTTCTCTCAAAATGGGGTTCCTTGAGGAACCACTGACAGTCTTTGCAGTGCTTGCAGGACCCTTTTGCAGTAACTGGGATCCTACAAGCACATTTTGTCAATACTGAGGTTCTGGAGTCACTGTTTCCTTACACTAAGACCTCGAAGCACTTTGAAAGTTATTGGAGGAACTCAATTTTCAAAAAAGAGTTACTGAAAGATCTATGAACTTATATAATTGTTCCTGGTGGATCTCTCCTCTAAAAGCTAGCACTTAAAGGAACCAAGAGATTTTTTTTGTCATAATTAAATAGACAATTGTGGAGACCAGAAAATGAGATCGATGTTCATTTACTTAATATTTACTTGGCTATTTGTGCTTTTCGAATTATATGAAATTTGGTGTTTGTTTTTCTTTTTTGTGTGGCACTCACTGTGAACACAAGAATATCAATGATTAAAGTCTAAATGTTAACTTGATTAGAGTCTAAATGTTAACTTGATTGCAGTTAGGAGGCTGACTGGGAAATTGTGAAAAAAATTGAAAATGTAAAAGTAATTTTGGAGGATAAAATACAAATGTGCCACAACAGAGGGAAAAAAATAGACAAAAACATGCGCAGTCTTGTACAATTATGAAAATGATAATTATTATAGGGGACTAATTCAATTTTCTGTCACTTAACCTCATTAAACCCTTGAATTTTGACATTTAAAACAATAATAATAACAACAACAATTGCTGCAATAATAATATTAACAATAATAATAATAAATATTAAGCTATTATTATTATTATTATTGTTATTTTTATAAAAATAGAACTATATAACACAGTTCTTCAAAAATCCACTCATGAAAAATATTTAAGATATTACTAAACTTAAGTATATGGACTATGGGCTCTGGTTTATTAATAAAAAGTATTCCTCCAGTTTGTTTTAATGAACCAACAAAGATAACTTGCTAATGAATGCAGTATTTTATACATTTTTATTTTTCTGAATTAAATGTTTTTTTCATCTGTTTCTTGGATTAATGGAATGGAATTAATTGTGTTGCCAAAAAAAAAAAAAAAAAATTAACCGGAACTAACAAAATAATATAAACATGACGCGGACGCGTGCATATGGATCTCTCCAGTCATCCGGCACGCGCAGGTGCAGGTCGCAGGAGCGTTTTTTAAAAAAGTGTTTTGTAACGGCTCTTTTCCTCCATTTCGTGACTGCTGTCATCTCTAACACACGGAAGGTGAGTAAGTTGGCAAAATAAATATACAAATTAGATACGATTTGCACACAAATTTATACACTTACACGCATTATGTCGTGTAACCTGTTTTAGGAACGTCTCGCGAAGCGATTGCTGTTGTATAAGATTGGGTAAACATTATTTTGCGATAATAACAATCGGCTGGATATACATAATCACTCAAATTACACGTCTACCTCACACAAATATGAATAATTTGATGTACAATATTGATTTATGTCAAAATATTTTATTGTAATTGAACACAAAGCTTCCATGAAAGCCATTGCAAGCGACCGTTAATTTCAAATTAAACAGATAACGTTATACATTCGTAATTATTAGACGACTTATTTCCACAAATATATTTATTTATTTATTTATTGTCTTCCCGTACATATACAGTGTGTAGCAAGTGTCTTGAGCAGGGTTGCTTATATTATTTTCTAAATATAATTATTTTCTAAATTTCTACATTTTTTTAAATATTTCCCAAATGATGTTTAGCAGAGGAAGGAAATTTTCACAGTATGTCTGATCTCTTCCATGAACCTTTCATTTTTACAGTGTTAATAAGAGGGTTCCGCCAGGAACCCTTGAAGTTCCTCAAAGAACTGCCCTTTTTTGAAATGGTGCCTAGAGGTTCTTTAGAGGGTTCCGCTGGTGTGGCAATGTGAAAAACCCCAAAAAGTGCCTCCAGGATCCTTAATTTTTACAGTGCAATGTGAAAAACCCCAAAAAGTGCCTCCAGGAACCTTTCATTTTTACAGTGCACGTGCGCATCCGCGTGGATGCCGTTTATGTGTGTGTATGTGTGTTAATGAGAGAGAGCATGATGCTGTGTGTCGCTTGTTTGGTGCTGTCTATGTGTGTTTGTATGTGTGTGTGTCATATTCTGAGCTATTGTTTGTTTTCTCCACAAGATGTCGCCATTTTCCCCAGTGTTTCTGTTTTGGGTTCATTTGTGTTAATTTTGTTCAGCTGTGTCTTGTTAGTCTAGCCTATTTATTCTACCCTCTTGTCTTCACTTGTTACTTGGTTTTTGAGTTTGATGTGCTACCGCTGTTGCCGTAAGTCCTCTTGTTACTAACTTTCATCAATTGTGTTTTTGGTTAAGGTACCCTTTGCTCTACGGAGAACTTTATGTTGGTTAACTACTTCCTATGTTTTTGCCTGGGTGCTTTTTGATGAATTTGGATTTCCTAAATAAACAGCTTTTTTTAAACTAGACCTTGTGCCCTGGCAATTGGGTTCACCAGCTCTCCCTGTGGCTGAACGGTTCCGGGTTCGAGCCTCAGGCTCATCACAGAAAAACCAAGTCAAACATGAACCCTGCTGAGGCCACTGCCCAAGAAATGGTCTCTATTGTTGCTCAGCATGACGCTACAGTCAAGCGCCATGAGGCGGCCTTGATTCAGCAGGAGGCACTTATGGAGAAGCATTCCCACTTACTATCAGAGCTCATGACTTCCTTGCGACAGCTCTCTGACAGTCTGCGTCTAGGTCCAACTACATCCCCAGTGGAATCTTCAATTCCCACAGCTGTTATCCATACCCCTCAACCTCAGTTCGAACCACGTCTTCCCCCTCCGCAACGCTTTTCAGGGAACCCGGAAACTTGTGAGGGGTTTATAACTCAATGTGACCTCACTTTCAAGCTACAACCCTCCACCTTCCCTTCAGAACAGGCTAAGACTGCTTATGTACTCACCCTATTATCTAGGAAAGCACTTGCTTGGGCAACAGCAATCTGGAATGCTAAGTCTCCCTGCTGTACTAGTTACTCAGCTTTTGTAAAAGAATTACGGCATGTATTTAACCATCCCCTCTCAGGATGAGAGGCTTCTAAGCAACTACTCACCTTGTGTCAAGGAGGTAAGAGTGCCGCAGACTAAGCCATTCAATTCCGGACAATAGCTGCAGGAGCAGGTTGGAATGATGAGGCCCTCATCGTTTGTTTCCAGAATGGGCTGTCTGAGGCCCTCAAAGACGAGTTGGCTACCCGAGATCCAGTTAAAACACTCGAGTCCTTAATAGACCAAGCTATCCTTCTGGACAACCGTCTGAGAGAAAGAAGACTAACCACCTGCTATGTTCCTTCACGTTCTCCCATCCTCCGCAATACCCCATATGCTACTGAGTCACCTCAGTTTTCAGAACCAGACTCCCCAGAGCCTATGCAGCTGGGTCGTGCCCGACTAACTCTTCAGGAATGCACCCGTCGTATGAAGAGTCGTCTCTGCCTCTATTGTGGTGGGTCTGGCCATTTCCGCTCTGATTGTCCTGAGTTAAAGGAAAACTCACCGTCCCAGACAGTAAGGAGAGAGCTGTCTCGGGAGTGACCCAACTCGTCTCTCCTAACAACTCCAGTCTGCTCTTACCCGTTACGTTGACAGTTGCGTCTAAGGAACACCAACTTCAAGCACTTGTTGATTCTGGAGCAGCGGGGAACTTTATGGATCAGACACTAGCAACTAATCTCAAGATTCCTTTTAAACTGTTGGATAACCCTCTGGAGGTGACCGCACTGGATAGGAGACCAATAGCTCCTGGAGCTGTTACCCATCTTACTGTGCCCTTGCAGGTCTCTGTGTTCCACCACAAGGAGGAGATATCCTTTAATTTAATTGAGTCCCCTGACCTGCCCTTGATCTTTGGCTACCCCTGGCTTACTCTTCATAATCCTCACATTGATTGGTCTAATGGCGAAATTCTCCACTGGGGTCCCCTGTGTCACAAAATTTGTTTAAACCCACCTAGTAATAATCCCGAGTCTCAAGAACCTTCTGACCTTTCTCGAGTCCCACCCCAGTATCACTCCTTTCACTCAGTCTTCAGCAAACAGAGAGCTTCTGTCTTACCCCCACATAGGCCATATGATTGTGCCATAGAGCTAATGCCCGGCCAGTGCCCCCCTCGTGGCCGGGTGTTTTCATTGTCTCCCCCTGAGCAAAGGGCCATGGAGACATATATCATGGAGGACCTTAAAGCAGGGATCATCCGGTCTTCCACAGCTCCGGCAGGTGCAGGTTTTTTCTTTGTGATGAAGAAGGATGGAGGTCTCCGGCCCTGCATAGATTACCGAGCTCTTAATAAGGTAACGATTCGGAATCGTTATCCCCTTCCCCTTATGGCCACTGCCTTTGAGTTACTCCAGAAACCACTTGGTGCGGATCAAGCAGGGGGATGAGTGGAAGACTGCATTCAATACTCCTACAGGGCACTACGAGTATTTGGTTATGCCCTTCGGCCTCACTAATGCTCCTGCAGTTTTTCAAGCTCTCATAAATGATGTTCTTCGGGAGATGCTGAACAAGTTTGTTTTCGTCTACTTAGACAACATTCTGATCTTCTCGAGTTCTCTCCAGGAGCATGAGAGTCACGTCAGAAGGGTATTAAGATGTCTACAGGAGAACCATCTATTTGTTAAACCTGAGAAATGTGAGTTTCACACTACTGAGGTCTTGTTCTTGGGCTTCATCATTAAACCAGGGCAGGTACAGATGGATCCCAAGAAGGTGCAGGCAGTGTTGGACTGGCCAGTTCCTACCTCAGTAAAGCAGGTTCAGAGGTTCATAGGATTTGCCAATTTCTATAGGAAATTTGTTCAAGATTTCAGCTCCGTGGTAGCTCCCCTGACAGCCCTTACTAAAGGGGGTTCAGCCAGATTTTCCTGGAATCCAGAGGCTGAGGTGGCTTTCAGAGAACTCAAACGCAGATTTACCTCCGCACCCATCCTTACTATCCCTAATCCAGAATTACCTTTTGTGGTTGAAGTTGATGCCTCAGATGTGAGAGTGGGAGCTGTGCTATCCCAGAAGGGGAGAGATAACTGTCTCCATCCATGTGCATTTCTTTCCCATCGTCTCAGTGCCTGTGAACGTAATTATCACGTTGGAGACCGAGAACTGCTGGCCGTAAAGTTAGCATTGGAGGAATGGAGGCACTGGCTGGAGGGTGCCAAGCATCCATTTCAAGTACTGACTGACCACAAGAACTTGGAGTATATCCAGCAGGCTAAACGCCTTACTCCCCGTCAAGCCAGGTGGTCCCTCTTCTTTAACCGGTTTGACTTTATTCTATCCTACCGCTCCGGATCTAAGAATCTAAAGCCAGATGCTCTGTCTCGAATATAAAGTAACACTCCCCGGGAGAGGACTCCAGAAGCAATCATTCCCCAATCCAAGATTCTTGCACCCCTCAGATGGGGGTTTGAGTCAGCCATCCGTAAGGCCCAGATTCAAGATCCAGACCCTGGTGGCGGCCCAAGTAACCGATTGTATGTTCCAAAGTCTGTTCGTTCTCGAGTTCTTCAGTGGGCACATTCCTCCCGGCTGACCTGCCGTCCAGGTATTTCCCGCACCTTGGACTTTCTGCAAAGACACTTCTGGTGGCCTACAGCTAAAAAGGACGTAATATCCTTGGTTAATGCCTGTCCTGTTTGCAACTGGGGAAAAACCTCACATCTTCCTCCCCAAGGTCTTCTGCACCCTCTGCCTATTCCCCACCGACCATGGTCCCACCTCTCTATGGACTTCATTACTGGCCTCCCACCCTCCCATGGCAACACCGTTATTCTGGTCATTGTCGACCGGTTCTCCAAGGCTGCCCGATTCATTCCCTTACCAAAACTCCCATCTGCTAAGGAGACAGCAGACCTCGTTACCTCTCATGTCTTTCGAGTCTTTGGAATTCCACAGGACATTGTGTCAGACCGGGGACCTCAGTTCTCATCCCGGTTCTGGAGATCTTTTTGACAGTCATTGGGTGCATCTATTAGTTTGTCTTCCGGTTTCCACCCCGAGTCTAATGGACAGACAGAAAGGACTAACCAGAGTCTCGAGACCACATTAAGGTGCATGGTGGGTCACAACCCTTCAACATGGTCCTCATACCTCCTCTGGGCTGAATATGCTCACAACACTCTCCGCTCATCCTCCACTGGGTTATCCCCCTTTGAGTGCCAGTTTGGATTCTCCCCTGCTCTCTTCCCTGAGCAAGAGATTCAAGTGGCTGTTCCCTCTGTACAGCAGCATATTAATCGATGCCGTCGGACCTGGAGAGTAGTCCGCCGTAAACTTATCCAAACCTCTAACCAGTACCAGAGACAGGCCAACCTTAGACGCAGATCTGCTCCCTCCCTTCGAGTTGGTCAACGGGTTTGGCTCTCCACTCGGAACCTTCCCCTTCGGATAGAGTCCCGCAAGCTTAACCAACGCTACATCGGACCATTTAAGATTATCAGGAGAGTAAACCCAGTTTCTTTTCGGCTAGAAATACCTAGGTCATTTAAGATTAATCCCACCTTTCATGTGTCTCTCCTAAAACCTGTGTTGTGTTCTTCTTTTGTTCCCTCTGACAGATCCCCTCCTCCCCCTCGCTGCATTGGGGGTAAGCCTGCCTACACAGTCTGCAGGATACTGGACGTTCGGAGGGTGCAACGGTCTCTGCAGTATCTTGTGGACTGGGAGGGTTATGGTCCCGAGGAGCGCTCCTGGATTCCCGCTAAGGACATCCTTGACCCCAAGTTGATCCGGGATTTTCAAGCTCGCAGATCGGGTGGTCTTGGTGGGAACGTCAGGAGCCGTTCCTAGAGGGGGGGGGGGGGGGGGTACCTGTCATATTCTGAGCTATTGTTTGTTTTCTCCACAAGATGTCGCCATTTTCCCCAGTGTTTCTGTTTTGGGTTCATTTGTGTTAATTCTGTTCAGCTGTGTCTTGTTAGTCTAGCCTATTTATTCTACCCTCTTGTCTTTACTTGTTACTTGGTATTTGAGTTTGATGTGCTACCGCTGTTGCCATAAGTCCTCTAGTTACTAACTTTCATCAATTGTGCTTTTGGTTAAAGTACCCTTTACACACGGAGAACTTTATGTTGGTTAACTACTTCCTATGTTTTTGCCTGGGTGCTTTTTGATGAATTTGGATTTCCTAAATAAACAGCTTTTTTTGAACTAGACCTTGTGCCTTGGCAATTGGGTTCACCAGCTCTCCCTGTGGCTGAACGGTTAAACACTGGTCTACTACACCAGAGACCCGGGTTCGAGCCTCAGGCTCATCACAGTGTGAATGAGAGAAAGATCGTGATGCTGTGCATCACTGGCTTGGCGCTGTGTGTGTGTGTGTGTGTGTGTGTGTGTGTGTGTGAGTGTGAGCAGCTGGAAGGGCATCCGCTGTGTAAACATATGCTGGATGAGTTGGCTGTTTGCTCCAGTGTGGCAATACACCAACCATCCCTACTCAGCAGAGCCTATCACGCTGACAAAGATGCCGAATCTTGCACTGCAATGGGAGGACAACACAGAAAGCTGTTTTAGGCCATTTCAGCGGCTGGCCAGAGGTTAGCAGTGGCCTAGAGAGGCCACAGACACCGTGAAATGCGAAGGTTTTTTTCTTCTATTCAGCATGCGGTATGAACTTCCATTAAAACATAACTCTTCCAGCAGTTCATAGTTGCATGGGCGTGCATGAAATGTTCGTGAATGAAAGTGAAAGTGCCAAACTGCAGTTAAAGTCGACAAATTAAAAATGAAACACCCAAAATTGCATGAAACTCTGGAGGAAATGCGGATAGCGCGATGACGCAATGACGTTAATCGAATTATGTGCTATGACATGTAAAACGGGCTCATGAAAGTAACATTCAAAAGCAACTCATGTAAACACCTTATTATTCTCTTAATTAGATTGAAACACATAATTTGATTACTGATGTCCATGTAAACTTAGTCACTGATGAAACATGAGTCTGCTGAAAGCTTAGAATGTCTGCTTTGTAACTCAAAATGTTGTAACTCAACTGTAAAACAAATATTGTCAGTTTATGTATAGATTTGGCTACTGAGAATGTGCTTTTCTTTACGTGCCATCCTGCAAGCACAGGCCGACTTTTTATGTAAAAACAAAACACGTTTGTGCTTTACACAACATCCACTAGGTGGCACAAGGAATTATATATATATATATATATATATATATATATATATATATATATATATATATATATATATATATATATATATATATATATATATAACATTTACATATAATATTTCCGAAAACTATTGTTAGCCAACCAAGGTTGCAAATTCCATGGTTATAAACATAGTTTGCTGATTTGGTGGCTTCCCAAATCCATTGTTCCAACAAACATTTGCAAACTGCGTCGCTAACTTGTACATTTGCAACTATTTCTCTAGAGCTGTAGTTAAAGGCACTGTTCCTGGTTTGGTCAGTCCTACTTTTGGGTGCCATTTCATAGTAGTAACTGTCTCTGAAAAAAAATTTACATTTTCCAAGATTTTATAATTTCAGTTGAAGGAGTACTTAAACTATCAGAAAAATATATTGGCCCAGCTCAGGATATTACGCTTTAGATTTATAAGACAATTTTCACAAGTGAGACAGGCCAAATGTCCCCCATGTTACAGAACGTGTTCATATATTTTAAAACGCGATAAATAAAATAAATAGTAAAATAAATAATTACTGAAATATTTACATTTTCTAAGGGCTAAAGTGTGCATCACTTTACCGTGCAATAGTATTTTGTAAAAGGTATCACTAAACAAGACTTATCTAAAATGCATCCCAGGGATGGATATATATATATATATATATATATATATATATATATATATATATATATATATATATATATATATATATATATATATATATATATATATATAATAAAAATTACATTTATTATGTAAAAAAAATAATGTTAAATTGTTAAATACTTATTTATTAAATATTTATTACTTTTTGTATGTATTTTCAAATGAAATTATTAGTCCACTCATTATAGATTTTATTACTATTACCATTATTAATAATAATAATTAATATTATTCTTATTATTAATTTTAGAGTGATTTCTGAAGGATCATGTGACACTAAAGACTGGAGTAATGAAGCTGAAACTTATTAAAATCACTGCAATAAATTCTTAAATTACATTTTAGACTACTTTAGACCAGTTATTTTATGATCATAAATGATGGCAAATTACACGTAATGACAAAATCTGTGATCTTGAGCAACTTTCATATATAGGCCTATCATTCAGTACAAATAAGCTACGTAAGGGATAATCAATGGCTTGCCGTGTGTTAAAGGATCCCGTGAAGTGTGTTAAAATGCAAGGCGTTAATTATCCCTTACGTAGCCTATTTGTTTAGTTTTAACATGATGTTTTTTTTTTTATAAAATCTGTTTAACAAATATTGTTGAACATTTAAAGTAATTAAACAGTGTAATTATGCCTCTTTATCAAATTATTAGGCTAGGCAAATTGATTTTAAAGAATAGATCGAACAAAAACACTGCGATCATTGCTTTAAGTAAATAGCGTTACAATTATTAAAAACACATTAATCTAGCATTTACAAAGTTGTATCTTATGAAAAACCAGTTCAAGGGCACATGAGATTTTGAAGAGAAAGCAGCCAAAGCCTTTTTCAGAAATATTTTCTGTTAAACTTGAAGGGTATTTAATTTTGCAAAATAAAAAATAAAAAATGCTTTATTTTTTCTTCTTTAAAACAAAAGCAATCAGCTAAACATGCAGGATGAGTGTAATGTTACATTATTTAAGGTCATAAACACATTATGAAACTTATTTTTGCAATCTGGCAAAAATTATAATAATGCACTTGAGAACAAATAATAGGTTCAAAAGTCCAAAGACTCATCGTTAAATACACACAAGATTAATTACAGATCACATTTTAACAACAGAGATGCAAGAGCTGAGATCCAGCGGCGGATCCTGAGATGGTCTGGCCGATATAAAGCTTCTCTTGGTGGGGAGCTGTTCCCTGTACTGCTGCTGACCACCTGACATTTTTAAAGACGCGCTATCCTCATACATAAACTGCCGATTTGTCTTTAAAAATAACTATATTATTGCTTTAAAAACTTAACCTTGATTTTGTGGCATAATTGATAAGTATCTTTCTAATTTTGTGGGTATTATTAGCCCCCCTTTGAATATATATATATATTTAGATATACTTCCCAAATGATGTTTTACAGAGATAGGACATTTTCACAGTATGTCTGATAATATTTTTTCTTCTGGATAAAGTCTTACTAATTATTCAGGGGGGCTAATAATTCTGACTTCAACAGTATGCTATGGAAAATACAAATATTTGGGAGAAGCACATTTGTTTCAAACTGTGATCAAAACTGACTGGAACTACCTGTGCATTTCAACTAAAATAATGCACACCCTCCAGCAAACCAGAATCAAGAATTTCAACAGACCATGGAATATTCACCATCTAAATATTTTTACGTGCACACTAAAACAGGATTTAAGTACAAACCTTGGAATAAAATATAAAAATGTAGGATGCACTTAGCTGTTAAACAATGAAAAAAAGTTGCACAGAATAAGATGTTTATATTCTTTCTTGCTAAGCCAGACATTTCTCTTTGGAGATATTGTATAACTAATAGCCTATTGTAATTTATGTTTTAAATGTTGTTTATAGCATGTATAGCATACACATTTCATACAAATTTATAGGCCTACTTTTATTTTTAGCTGATTTCGTTTTTTAGTGTTGATAAAGATGAAACAAAGTGTTTCATTCAGCCCCCCACCCCCATTCTGCTTTTCATATGCTAATGGTCCCTGGCCTGGACTTACAGCCAAACTGGTTTGAGTTTGTTTTTCAATTCACATGTGATGTTAAAAATGGGAAACTTGGGGGAAAATAAAAAAATAAATAAAAGTTATTTATTTAAATGCTGCTTAAAAACATAGTCTATTTAGGAAAACAAAGATTATATTAGTTTTTTTATCATCATCTATGTCAATAATAATAATAACAATAATAATAATAATAATAATAATAATAATAATAATAATAATAATAAAATTCTCTAGCTGTTAATAAATTTTTTTCTTAGGCCTATATTTTGTACAGATATGTATAAATTAAAAAACTCATGATTAACTGAACACAGTAAAGAATTATAACCATTATTTACAATTTGATAAGCCATATATTATTTCGTTGATTCATTGTGTAAGTTAACTGAACAACAAGCTAGTAATTATGTTTAATGATTGCTGGTTTGCAATTACATATGGCTAAAATAGTGTAATAAACAGTTTAACCTCAACAAAAATTAATAATTGATAAAATTCAACAAGATACTGGAAATATTCCTCAGAGATTTTGGTCCATATTGACATGATAGCATCATCTAGTTGCTGCAGAGTTGTCAGCTGCACATCCATGATGCGAATCTCCCATTGCACCACATCCAGTGTGCAAGGTGCAAAGGTGCTCTATTGGATCGTGTTCTGGTGAGTGTGGAGGCCATTTCTCAGCAGCGTGGCAGTAGCGTCGCAACTTTCTAAATCAAATAGCTTTTCAGTAGCGAAGGATCAATAGTGACAGCACTGACATTCACGGAGCTGTGAGGCCGGTGCCGATGAAAGTAAATCCATATGATGGTGAGAATGACGATTTCTTCTTCTTCCTGTTTTACGGTGTTTTTGGTGCGTTACTGCCACCTCTGGTTGGCGACGTTGCCAACCGAAACTTGCTTGATGGAAAGATGACTGAGGGAGAAGAGTTATTTCTGAAGCAGGATTCCTCATGACCATACCTCGAGAAGTACATATTAACATGCAATAACTTAATTTCTGATGCTGTGCTCAAAAAATTATTTAGTATATATATATATATATATATATATATATATATATATATATATATATATATATATATATATATACATACACACATACATACAATATAATGCTTATTCCAAAATATTTCCCTTTACTATATATTACTATAGTATTTTAAATGTGTAGCACCTGGTTTTATGGGATTTTTTTTGCGGTTATATACTATAATTTGTTTCTGTTTAGTACAGCATATTATTTACAGTAAATAACTAAACCGAACTATTATGCCTCATGTCTCATATGTTTCATTGACAGTTTTATTGATTACTAAGATATGATTGACTTGGATTTAAGTTGCTTCGATTTAAAAATGAAAATTGTAAAAATAGCTTAGATGTAGCTAAGCTTCTTTTGCCAAGTAGCTTTTAGCTTAGCTTGCAACATTTCCCAGGGGGTAGCTTTTAATGTAGTTAAGCTACATTTTAAGTAGTGTAGCTAATAGCTTAGCTCACTAAATTTTTTAAGTAGCTTGCCCAACACTGCCATTTGAGTACAGTGAACTCATTGTCATCTTCAAGAAACCAGTCTGTGATTATTCGCGGTTTATGACATGGCGCGTTATCCTGCTGGAAATAGCCATCGGAAGATAGGTACACTGTGGTCATAAAGAGACAGACATGGAGACAGAATCGACAGAAGAGACAGAAACGTCGCACGTCACATTTTACTGTTCTTTAAACTTTTGAAACAGAAAAGTTTACAGAGCAGAATAATAAAAAAAAAAACATTGTGCAGAGACCTTTTATATTCTTAGTTCTCCTTGTTTATTGTTGTTAAAGATTTTTCCTTTTTATGTTTTTTTTTCTTTCAGTTAATATAAAGCATACTCTTTTTAGAGATGTTTTGACAAATTCATTTTAATTCAGTTTAACCAGCCAAATATTCCCATAAAAATATTTCTGCATTCATGTCCTTATGTTGTGACTTACACATGGGTCATTTAACTTGCTGCATTTGTTATGCAGTTAACTGTACACAGTAAGAACGAAAGTAACGTTATTTTACAGGTAATTGTCTATATTTTTATAATTGTCTATAATTTTTACAGAATTTTTTCTAGTTTTTACATTTTACAGTGAAATATGTGTTGTTTCACAAATATTTTCTGTAATTAAACTTCTAACATTAAATTTACAGTTACTGCTTGCGTTTTGGTATTACATTATTTTTTCTGTTTTGCATAAAGAACATTTTCTGTATTTTCATAGAGTAACGTGTAATTTAAAGAGCCCATATTATACATGAAATAGGGTCATATTTAGGTTGTAAGGGTCTCCAACAACAGTCTAATATGCATGCAAGGTCATAAAACACTTTGATGGTCTTATAACCTGCATTTATTTTTACCTAATTATCCCAACGACTCCCATATGAATCGTTCAGCGATTCATTTGTTCCCAACCCCCTCCTCAGCGCGAAGCTAATCTGCGCTGATTGGACCGATGACAGCCTGCTGCGATTGGTCGACAGTGACAGGCTTCAGCACGAGACAGAGTGAAATGCCCAGCTGGTAATCAACTATATAAAAGTAGTCACAGTGCACACGCGCTTCATAGTGTAAGGCTTTTTTCACACACACACACACAACCCTCCTCAGAAGAACTGGGGAGATCGACGCGAGTCTCTCTCTCTCTCTCTCCCTCTCCCTCTCTCTCTCTCACACACACACACAACGCTCCTCAGAAAAACTAGGGAAAGCGACGCGAGTCTCTCTCTCTCTCTCACACACACACACAACGCTCCTCAGAAGAACTAGGGAAAGCGACGCGAGTCTCTCTCTCTCTCTCTCTCTCTCTCTCTCTCTCTCTCTCTCTCACACACACACAACGCTCCTCAGAAAAACTAGGGAAAGCGACGCGAGTCTCTCTCTCTCTCACACACACACACACAACGCTCCTCAGAAGAACTAGGGAAAGCGACGCGAGTCTCTCTCTCTCTCTCTCTCTCTCTCTCTCTCTCTCTCACACACACACAACGCTCCTCAGAAAAACTAGGGAAAGCGACGCGAGTCTCTCTCTCTCTCACACACACACACACAACGCTCCTCAGAAGAACTAGGGAAAGCGACGCAAGTCTCTCTCTCTCTCTCTCTCTCTCTCTCTCTCTCTCTCTCTCACACACACACACACACAACGCTCCTCAGAAGAACTAGGGAAAGTGACACAAGTCTCCTGTCTCCTAGCTTACGATCGATCGCCATAGCAACGACAAACGGCAGTGGAACGGGAGCTCACAAAAGCCTTTAACGTTAAATCCGTAAACAAAGCGGCACGCGTCGCGTTTTTAACGTGGCTTACATGTGATAAGAGAATATAAAGAGTAACCGCGTGTACTGTACCAGGTTAACAACTCATCTTTGGGTAGAGACTGTCAATATTATCCATCTGAGCACAGCGTGACTTCATTGGACCGGCGGCGTCTGTGTGTGTGTGTCTAGTGTTTTTTCTGTGTTAGTGGGCGGGGCCGCAGGTTTCAAATCTCCCTGGTTTGCGCGGGTAACTACTGGCGAGGCTTGTGTTTCGTGGCTGCGTCATCGCGAAACACCTAATGACTCGTTATCAAGGCGACTCGTTTGAAGCACTATGAGTCGACTCTTTTATAGATGAATCAATAATTTTAAACACTGTACACTTACAGATTTAAGCCTTAGCTGGATATTTCACTTCACTTAGAGCTGTGTTACACACTACATGGAAGGGCATTTTCAAAAACCCATAATATGGGCTCTTTAAATTAATATTTACAGATTATTCCTGTAAAAATAGAGAAAACTAGAATTCAGTCTAACTGTTTTTAGTACCATTAAAGAAAGTAATCGTGAGGATTAAAATGAGGTTAGTATTGTCAAATATAAATATCAACCGCAACCCAGTACTGGGAAACACCCATTCACAGTTTCACATAAACACTCATACACTATGGCCAATTTAGTTTATTCAATTCACCTATAGTGCATGTCATTGGACTGTGGGGGAAACCCACATGAACACAGGGAGTACATGCAAACTCCACACAAAAATATCAACTGGTCCAGCTGGGACTCAAACCAGCGATCTTGTGTAATCTTGTGGCAGAACGTCAATCCTCGTTGCTCTGGTCAATGACAGGCTAATGGCCGCCGATGTGCTGAATCTCCAAAATTCATTCATTTTCTTCTAGGCTTAGTCCCTTTATTATCTGAGTTCGCCACAGTGGAATGAACCGCCAACCTATCCAGCATATGTTTTATGCAGCGGATGCCCTTCCATCACTGGGAAATTCCTGCATTCACACACATGCACTATGGACAATTTAGCTTACCCAATTCACCTGTACCACAAGTCTTTGGACTTGTCAGAGAAACCGGAGCACCTGGAGGAAACCCACGCAAACACAGGAGAACATGCAAACTCCACACAGAAATGACAACTGACCCAGCCGAGGCTTGAACCAGTGAACTTCTTGCTGTGAGGCGATTGTGCTACCCACTGGCCACTGTGCTGCCAGCTCTAGAATTATAAATATTTAAAATAAGCGCTATCCTTATGAATAAACTACATAGTTGCAATCTAAACAACTACATTTTTGCCTTAAAAAAGCCTCAAAAGTACATTATGTTGTCCAACAAATGCAATATTTCTCAAACTGTAGTGAGTTTATTGATCTGCTGTCAATCTATATGGGCGGAGTAATACACAAGTGAAGAGATCAAGAGGTTGTAAAAGTGCTGTTCTTGCAGAATATCGCACGGCTATCAGCTAATCAGATTCAAGAACCAGACAGAACTGTTGTATAAATGGCTCTAAAGAGCTGTTATTTCTACAGTAAAACGAGTTATGAAAAAACTTTCATACTTATTTTTAAATTGTTATTTATTGTTTATTGTTCCAAGAGTTATTGTTAACAAAATAATCAGTGTCTAACAATGTTGCTATGCTAGTGTTGTTTTTGTTGTTAAATGATAAACAATTGTGGTTTTTGTAAATAAAAACAAAAATAAATCAACAGTTTTGTATTTTTTAAACAATATCCAGTTTAACTAACATATCCTAAAATACATTTACAGTTATAATATAGTTATATTAATAGAATATAGAATTATATTAAAGTTTATCTGTTTTTATGATACAGTAATTATTTGTACTTAAGCTTTTTTAACATTTTAATCGTTCTTTAAAATATATTTTTTTAATTTACAGTAGATTGCTGGCAACCCAGCTGCCAGTAAACCACGTAAACCATAAAACCAAGTAAAAAATTGTATGTTACTGTAAAACCTGAAGCAAATTTCTTCTGTGTGTCACCGTTGTGGAGGAGAGTAGAGCCAGTGTTTAAGTCAAAGATGAACAATGAAGTGCTGATGTTCTGTATGTTTCTTTATTTAAAGATAGCGGCTGTTTTGTTGCTGATGCAGTAAGAATCTCTCTGGTAATTCCAGCTTTACATATATGTGTGCTGCTGTGAAATTTAAGACATTTGGGTTAAACAGAACTTTTCTAATTAACTAAAATGTTATTATAATAAATATGCTTATAAGCATATAGCACATTACTTTATAAACTCATATTGGCCAATTTGAGGCAGTCACTTTCAGTGAACAAAATGAGTTCAGTTGACTATTATGTATCAATGTGGTCCATGTTTTTAACAGCAACATACTTTAAAATAACAGCACATTGCTGGCAACTGCAGCTGCCAGCATTTTACTGTTAATTTACAGAGCAACAGCAAGATTACTTACTGTTTTTTACGGGACAATTTTTAACAGTGAAAAAATCCTGTTAAAAATGGTCAGATTCAACAGTAAAATAATGTTTTTCACTAAAACAGTAATAAACAGCCTGTTAAAAACTATTCTGTACATTCTGGGTAACATTTTTGTTTTCGAAAAAGTAACAAACAGCAGTAAACTGTGAGTTAACAGAGCTTAGATTCGACATTTCAAGTCTGTGTTTGAGATCACACTGTGCCCTCATTCTCTATTCGATACACTAGTTCACTAATATAGTATTGTTAAATGTTATGTTACATTTAACAATAAATTAAACATTGGATAGGAGCAGTGAATTATATTAAATTAAATTAGAAGAGGTTCTGCCTCACTAAAAGAATATGAACACCAGCAGATCTTATTTAGTTTTTTGGCTTGCTTGCCATATCAAAAGAGCTTTTTAATGTTCTTTAAAGTTGCAGCAGCCAAGATAAATTTATGTTAAAAATGTAAGGGCTAAGAGCCCAACTAAAGCAAACTCTATTCTCCATGATGGTGACATAAAATGTTAACCTTTATCTCCAGAAGAACTTTAGTAGATGTTATACAAAAATAAACGTTTTAGTAATAAGTCTAGTTGGTGATGCTGTTTGTGGTGTTGTTTAATCACCCGCTGATAATTTTAGTGATTTAATCATTTGATGACCTTTAGGTTATTTCATTATAAAGCTGGGACTGAAGTTGTAGTTTTTTTTTGTTACTATATGTTCCGTTCTTATTTTTTCCCTTCAGTATTTCTTCATTTGTTCTTCACTAATCCTCAAGTATAATTTAATTAGTCATTTAATTCATTTACTTCAGCTTTGCTCCATGTTTCTTGAACACTCAGCAGTGTGGACAATCGGAAGCGTTCAATTAAAACTGAGGTATTTGCTCTGGGGTTTAAAAGTTAACCCTTTTAGATCTATATTTTTTTTACAAATATTTGAAGTTTCTAAATTTGGTTACATTAAATATATTGCTGATGCTGCTATCATAGAGGGGTCTGAAGTCAACAAACACTTTTTTTTTTTTTTTTCACTTTTTTTTTGTTTCCAGAAACATTAACAGCATCGAATTATTATTATTATTATTATTTTTTTTTTACACACCGCGATTGTTTATATTGTTGATGCTCCTATCAGAGAGGGGTTTAAAATCTACACTACAATACTCAGTTTTTCCAGAAACAATGCCAAAGTCTCAGTATTTGCTTTTTAAACCTTTTCACTTTGAACAATCTAACTAAGGATCTGAAAATCCTTGTAGAAAACGTTTGCGTGTTGTTTCAAGAAAGCAACAGTTCATTTGTTTTGTGTTTTATTTTCATTTGTTTACATTTATTTATTCTTCATTTAATTATTTAATCATATGATCATTAGTCATTTAAATAATAATTAATATATAGTTGAAGTCAGAATTATTACCCCCTCTGAATTATTAGCCCTGTTTTTTTTTTCCCCCAATTTCTGTTTAACGGAGAGAAGATTTTTTTCACCACATTTTTAAACATAATATTTTTAATAACTCATTTCTAATAACTAATTTATTTTCTTTTCGCCATGATGACAGTAAATTATATTTTACTAGATATTTTTCAAGACACTTCTATCCAGCTTAAAGTGACATTTAAAGGCTTAACTAGGTTAATTAGGTTAACTAGTGCTGAGTTGCTGAGCTGATGGTGTTTGCATTCCATTTATGATTTGCTCGTTAATTTTTTAAAAATATCGAGGACCACAATGGAAACAAGCCTGTGGCTTTTTTTGTGTACTTTATCCTCGACAGTTTTTGAAATAATGTATGAATTGGTCTAACTGGACTTGTTTGTATATTTTTGTTAGAATTGTCAAATAAAATCAATCAATCAATCAATCAAAACTAGGCAGGATGGAATAATAGAACTATGAATCTGTTATCTCCATAAGAGCAGAGTCGAGATGCTTCTCGCATGATCAGATGGTGAAGTGTCTCAGTCCACTTGGGCTCCTGACTCTGGAGCCATACTGTAAATAAGGAAAAATAGGAAGACTCTCCGGCAGTCGTCCTGAAATTTGCAAAAAGTGCAACGTAAGTGGGATCTGCTTGACATTTCATGGAAAGATGAATCTATATTGCAATTTTAGTGATTGATATTGCCAAAGGGCTTTGGTCAGTGTTGTGGGTTGTTTTTGGGTTTCGACAATGTAACTGCTCTTTCAACAACATAAGATTAATAAGCAAAATGTTTCTGGAAACATCTGTATTTGTGAATATTTGCTGTGGGGATGTTAAAATACATCTGTTGCTGGAACTATTTAACAGGTGAGGTACTTTTGAAGATACAGTGGTAGTTGAATTCTAAGCTATGCAAAGGAAAGACAGCTTTTGAGTTATTTTCTACAGTTTGTTAAAAGCAAAAAAAAAAAGTTAACGACAAACAACCATGACTTAAAGGTGTTTGCTTCGTTCATACAGACAGGTAGTCTATTTTGCTTTATAAAGAGAAGGAGAGTGTTTAAGTTAACTACTTGCTTGTTTGTACATTACAAATGTACTGAGTAGCGTTATTTTGAGGTTGAGCAGCAAGCTCTGTCACACTATAAAATGGTCCTCAATATAAAAATGCCAGACATTTTTAATAGGAAAACTAAGTTATTAAGTCTAGTTTGATAAGTCTGAACTAATTCCATATGGTCAAGATGGTTCAGAGATACAAAGATTACTTTATAATAAAAATACTACAAAAAAAAAAGTGAAGAATAAACTTGCACAATTTGGGGGTCTAAATTCCAATATGATTTTCTACACTATTCATCTTTTGTAGACTATGGGGATTGCAAGGCAGGTTGAGCATTACTACAGACTAAATGTTGTAGTTTCAAAGTTGATTTGGCTGATTTGGCTGTACAATGCGAGTTGGCAAACATCTCTATTGCCATTATACTTTTGGTGTTGTGCAGAACTTATGAGCAGGTTGGCACCAGAGAGGTTTTCTCACAAACTCAGGTGAGACCAAAGGGAGAGCCCTTGCTGACCAGGCAGCTGCGGTTGCCACTGCATGAATAGTACTCTTCTGAAAAGAAAACTGCTCAGGCATGTCATTTGTGCATCAAAACGCCATACTAAAAAAATAAATAAATAAATAAATCACAGACAAAGCTGAAATGCTAAATATGTGAATTTACACGGGATCTAAATTTTTAGACTGAATAATCTCCAAATCTCCAAACATTGCTTTCTCATCTTGTTGCACAGATTCACAGTGTGTCGGACCCTTAGCTATTTTTAAAGTTGTTTCTGTTTAAAACATGGACAAAGGAATTTTTTTAGGATAGGTTGAAGTGTTATGAATGTGTTATGTCAAATTACAATTCACAATTCAATTCAATTTATTTGTAATTTATTTGTATTTATTTGTTTATTTTTATTTGTACTGCACCCTCAGGAATGTTTTGTGAATTTGAAATGCTATTTTTATATGACTTTTTAACAGCAAATGTTACTTAGATGTTTGGTTATAATTGCTACAGTTTTACAGTTAAAAAGACACTGCTGTCTTTATGTATGATACTGGTTTGAGGCATCATTATCAGATGAGGAATGCCACACATTATTGGTTTTGACTAGTAGACAGACTTTAATGTTATGTCAGGAAGTCTGTAGACTGCTGTGGACAAAGCCCCTAGGTAAAATTTGCTTGAGAATTCTTGCTTAGGAAATTATTTGACAAGATTGGGATGACACAAATTAGACATTAGGTCATATTTTCAAAATTTAAATGAGATTGGCGAAATACTGTATGATGAAGTTTTAAGGACGATCCTTGTCTTCTAGTGATTTGGTGACCAACCTCATGATGAAGATATGGTGGGTGAGGGGGCTACAATAATAAGCTTACACAGGCTACAGTTTAGACGCCAGCAAAGGTCTCTATGGTCTTTGTTTTTTGTTTAGAAATTGGAAACTAGGCTGTACTGAAGTCAAAACAATTTCAACAAAGTTTCAATGAACTTGTTTTTCAAAAGAACAGACTCTGCTTTTTGTTCTCTTATTTTTGTGTTTTCACAGATCTTTGTTGATGACCTTCAAGAGGTTCGAGCTTGATCATTCTGAGGGAACAGTTTGTGAAGACAAAGAAAGATGGAACTTAACACTTTATCAAGATGTTTCTTTCAGGACAGCACAGAAACAAAAAACAGAAGATGTTTAGAGTAATTGCTAAAACATATTCAATTCAATTCAATTCACCTTTATTTGTATAGCGCTTTTACAATGTAGATTGTGTCAAAGCAGCTTCACATAAAAGGTCATAGTAAATTGGAACAGTGTAGTTCAGTTTTTAGTGTTTAAGTTCAGTTCAGTTTAGCTCAGTTCAGTGTGGTTTAATAATCACTACTGAGAGTCCAAACACTGAAGAGCAAATCCAACGATGCACAGCTCTACAGATCCCGAACCATGCAAGCCAGTGGCGACAGCGGAGAGGGAAAAAAACTTCACTAATTGGCGAAAGTGAAGAAAAAAAACCTTGAGAGAAACCAAACTCAGTTGGGCACGACCATTTTAATTTCTCCGCTGGCCAAACGTCTTGTGCAGAGCTGTATATAACATGTATAATGAAGAGTAATGAAAAATAAAAGGTACCATCATCCCAACAGTCAGAGAGAAACCAGTCAAGAGTTTGCGGAAGTGGTATAGGGCACACCTTAATGACAAGGAAAGCGTGAGGTAAATGATTGTCCAAGTAGATACCTGGATGACATCTTTAGAGAAGAGTGGCCTACCTGGCAAATATAAGGCCTGGGGTTACCAGCATGGAGTACTTCCTAGACTGCTCTGGCCGCTGCTTGTTTATGAGGTGCCTGTCTCTACAGTGGAAGGACTGGAGAGGAAGATGAACACCTACGACGGTGGTTGGGTGTGCAATGAAGCTTCTGCTCCATTGGTCTATACAGCACAGGCAGCAAGCTACAGCTACCAGTGACATCAGTCCTGGAAGAGTACAAAGTAATGAAAACTCGCCAGGCCATAATGTTGCGAGACAGTAAGGATGAAAAAGTACGCCAGGCAGACATTGTGGTTAGGGCAGGCCGCAAATGGTCAGCTAATGAAGCGCTAAGGGATGAAGAAGAACGACTGCAGCATGCAGATATTGTTAGAACAGTAGCGCAGTGAAGGCTTGGATTGGGCTGCTTCACTAGTGCGAGCTAGAACAAAGTGGACCCAAAGGAATGCCGCAGGCTAATACAAAGAGAGGGCCGCAAAGCAGAGGAGGAAACTCAGTGAGTTAAAGCTGTGGGCATGAAAAAGCAGGGCGGCTGGACAAGATGGGAGGGCGTAAGAGAAAGGGCCCTGACATGGCAAGATATTTGGAGCATGGTAGGACAACGCTTAAAGTTCCTGCTGTGTTCGGTCTATGATGTTCTTCTGACTCCATCAAACCTTCATATCTGGGGGATCACTATGTGGAAAGCAGGCAAATCTTGAGCATGTCCTATCAGCATGCCAGTCAAGTTTGGCAGACGAGAAATTTCGATGGTGGCATGACAAAATCCTCTCTCGGTTGGTGGATGGATTGGAGCAGGCAAGGAAGAAGGTGAAACCGCATTCTGATGGGCAGTGCTTTATTAAGTTTATTAGGTCAGGAGAGAGCACTGCAGCAGGACGAAGGAGAGGAGGCGTTCTGGCCTCAGCAAAGAATTGGGAAATGTGAGCAGACCTTAAAAAGCAGCTTAAATACCCAGAGGAAATAGCACAGACTAGCTCCAGACCAGATATTGTCCTCTGGTCTAGAGGCACCAAACAGGTGGTGCTTATAGAACTTACAATACCCTGGGAGGAAAGAATGGAGGAGGCCCATGAACGTAAGCTCAAGAAATATCAAAGTCTTATACTTGAGAGCCAAGAGAATGGATGGAGAGCCTGGAATTTACCAGTAGAGGTGGGTTGTAGGGGGTTTGCGGGGCAGTCACTCTGGAGAGCCCTCGAACGGCTGGGAATTAAAGGAATGGCCAGGAAACGGCTTGTAGAAAAGGTTACTAAAGAGGCGGAAGCAACATCTCACTGGATTTGGCTACAAAGGGAGGTTCGGTGAAAAAGCCAACCAGTTGAAAGACAAACCATAACATAGAGTTGGGTGGTGGTCAGCAGGAGTAGATCCAGGACGCTGGATCTGCTGTCGAGCCCTCCCGAGGTGTCATGGGCTTAAATCTGTGAAACACCGAGGAAAGGGGGAGCCCATCTGATGACCGGCTGTAAGCACCAACCTTATATAGAGTACATCCCTAACTCCCTAACTGGAGCTAAAGGAAGAAAGGAGGGGGGAGTTATGCCACTGGCTCACAGTTGGTGCAGGGCAGAGTACCTGTAAAGATGGGCCAGTTGCGATGGTCCCATCGTATTTTGCATAAGAGATGAATCTAGTATGGCTAGGAGTGTATATAACATTACTCCTGTACATTACACTATAATGAGAATGTTGATTTACTTTGTCAGGTAACTTAACTGTTGTTAGACAGAAGTCTGAGACACATTCCCCAAACAGATTCTGGTATGCAGTATGATAGAAGAGACCTGTTCTTTAATGTATTTGTAGCAAACTTATGTGTGTGTGTGTGTTGTTTCAAGAAAGCCACCATTCATTTGTGTTGTATTTTATTTTCATTTGTTTATATTTATTTAATAATTTTATTTAATCATATGATTATAAGTCATTTACATAATTATCATTATATAATTTTATTGATCATTGGCCAATAATTAAACTATAATTGAGTTTTATTTGACATTTTATTATGTTTTTATTTTTTATTATTATTTCCCTATGATTAATACTTTATTATAAAAAAAAATTATTGGTATAATCTTATGACTTATGAAAATGAGCTGAACTAACGCAATTCTTGAGATTTCGTTGGGACAACATTTCTTTTATGTTCAATCCACTTTATAAAAAGTATAAAAACCAATAAGCTAAATTATCGAGTTCAATCCTTGTCATCAGTCAAAAATTTGGGGTTGATAATTGTAAGACTACTCTTGGCTTGTTATGCATTACTCTGTGATTGCCTTGTAGGCCTAATTAACAAACTTCAGCTGTTTCAAAATGCACCTCCTAGAGTCCTCTCTAGAACTAAGAAATATGACCATATCGGTCCTTTTCTATCAACATTGTTTTGGGACCCCATCATTTGAGTGACCTTCGCCCTCACATCCACTACAGTCAATTAATTTTGGATAATTGATTATTCCTAGAATATCAAAATCAACAGCCTTCTTAGCAAAGTTTGGGAGTCAGACACTGTCAGATCCAGTATATACTAAAGAAACATCTCTTTGTATTAGCATACACAAATTCATAACTTTGAAGTCCAAATCTCCCAAAGGATTGTTGAGCTCCATTAATCAGGGAAAGCGGAGCCAGGAACGCTTCCCAAAAAGACATGGCAAACATGGTAAAAGACTGATTCTAGGAAAGACCCCAATGACAGACGAGTCCCCAAATTGATCCTGTTGGTTAGTCTGAACACCTGCCGGATAACCAAATTGGAACTGCATCTTCCCAAGATGGAGAATGGCATCATTCTCAAAGCTCCAAGTTAAGCCTATAATTATTTTGATTTCTTTTTCTCTTCATTTCTGTCAAGTTTGATTCCTTGCCACTGCTTGCTTGTGAAGTACATTTTACTAACCACGCATTTCCCTGTTTTTCTACAAGAAATACAACATTATAAGTACATGCTGCTTGCAAATCATTGTGGAACAAATGTCAGGGCATCCCAAGACTTGTTGTACCAAAAGCCCCTTCAGTCTCCTAAAGGTTAAATAATATTTTATGACCCCAGAAATTGGTTCAGAAAGGGTGTATGTAAGTATTTACCTTAGACCAGGTTGGCATTCTGTGCAGATATTTGCTGAGATGCATTTCTTGCAGTTATTGCTGCATTTTCGGCACATGATAGATTCTGTTAAAAAAAACAGACAACACAAATGAGGTTTGAAATTCAAGAACTTATGTTCTGTTAATAATAAAATTATAGATTTTGGAGTGAGAAAAAAAATCTTAGTTCACTTGCCCAGATCCAGGTAGAAGCCATCAGGACAGGAGCTGATGCAGTTATTGCCTCCCTCAACAAGATAGAGACCTGGACGGCAGGTGGAACACTGATCACTGCGGCTGCCAATGCAAGACTCGCACAGTGGAAAGCACTTCTTACAGCGCTTCTTATCATCCCGGAAAAACCCAGGTGGGCACTCAGGTACACACATCCTGAGTGACAAACAGACATTGGTGGAAAGAGAAAGAGAGCAAAACAAACAAACAAAAAGAGCCACATCAGATAAAAACCCATCAGGGAATAAAGCCAAAAGTCAAGGTCTGAGGTGTCATGCATTTTAAATCGGGGTGTTCCTGAAAGAAAAATCGATCAACATAAACATGATGCATACACATGATACACTAGATAGATAGCAGGAAAACATGGACAAATTTTGTCATGTTGCCATGGTGTGATAAAGTAACTCTAATTATGTTTCAAAAAGTATTTTAGTACAACAGAGGAATAGTACAGTTTTCCTTAAATATATTAAGCACACGGTTAAAAAAATCTGTTAAATTTACAGGAAAATACCGGCAGCAGTGGTTGCCAGGATCTTTATATAAAAAATACGGAAGTTTTATAGAATTGTTTAAATTTACAGAAAAAAAACGTACTTCATGAACTGATACAATGTTCGGTTCACAAAAACATAACTTAGTTCACAGAAATGAAAAGTCACTAAATGCATTAATGTGTTCATGTGTGACTGCAATAAGCAAACTGATTTCCACTACATTAGTAACTACACAGTTACCTTTAAAAAAAAGAAGATGTAGCATAATATCAGATACTCTTAGTTCATCTCGGACTTGCACACAGATGCTACTAACCTCACCTGCTTGTTAACTCATTCAATATCATATTAGTTACGTGTGAGAAAGTAATAACATACATAAATCAAACCACTGGAGCTACCGCAATCAATGACTGTGAACAGGTTTATTTACACCATTCACAATGAGAAAGTTTGAACTATGGTAGAATTTAAAAATACACAGACATCAACAATAAGTCTTTAAATATTAACAATGGTGACAAACAAAAAAAAATTTCCAATAAAAACAACCCAGAACAATACAAAGCAATCTACTGAAATATTACCCCCTAAAAACAAAATTAAATAAAGGCAAAGAAATAACTTTTAAGAACATAAAGCTGCATTATTTATTCATGCTGCAATGCATGTTGAGCGTTTTGTACTATGGTGGCACCCAGCTTGCATTGCGACATGAATTCTGCATTTTTTTTTAGCAACCATGGCTGAGGTTCATATCCTAATTCTTGATGTCTCTCAAGTGATTCTTGATGTGAGCTCTCAAGGTTTTGTGCATGAAAATATTCTTTGCAGATATGACAGAAATGAAGTCAAACTGTAATCAGTGAAGCTGTTAATGCTGTTATTTAATGGAGTTGTTTAATCCTCTGTTTTAATTCTGTTGGTTTGGTGTAATGCTGTGGATGTAGTTTATTTCTTGTTCTTTGCTTCAGTGATTGTGCTTGTTAACAGCAGGTGTTCATCAGTGTCTGAATTCAGTAATTTGTGGTCATTCACTCTGTCTAGTGGACTAATTTAATTGACTAATTTAGGGACTAGTGAATGAGGGTGTTTTGACCCTCTGCCTAGTTTCAGACACTCTGCCTACTTTCTCGAAAACAAAGGTTAGATCTATTACAGCTATTTTTCGTATATTGTACAAAAATGAGCTGTTAATTATTTAACAGGTTTTCACTGTAGATTGTACAGACTTTTACTGTTAAAATCATGGACATTTTTACAGACCAATATGATGAATTAACTGTCAAAAAATATCAATGTCCTGTTTGTAATGTATTTAGTATTTTATGTGTTTTGTGCACTTCTAGATGTTGATTATACCATATAATCCATTGCACAGTTTGCATTTAACATACAATTGTCTGTAATTTCACAGAATTAACAAGCTTTTACATGAAAAAAATTATATTATTTACATGTAATGATGTTATAAAAACTGTATACCTGGTATTGTTCTTGAACTTGAGGAAGTAGTGGAGGCAGGTAATGCACTGCTGAGGGCCTGGCCCCTCACAGCCATTCTCACCGCACTCAGGGTGGCAGGTGCCTTAAGTCAGAGAACAAAATCTCGTAACATTTAAAGGGATAGTTCACCCAAAAACAACAATTTACTTACAATTTACTCTCCCACAAGTGGTTCTAAACCTGTGAGTTTCTTAATTGTGTTAAAACATGAAATAAGATATTTTGAGGAAAAATTGTAACCAATAACTTCCATAGAAGGAAAAAAACAAAGTCAATGGAGGTCAATGGTTACAGGTTTCTGACAGTTTTAAAAATATCTTATTTTGTGTTTAAAAGAAGAAAGAAAATCATAAAACAAAATGAAATAAATAAAGGGCGAGTAAATGATGAGAGAATTTTCTTTTTTGGGGGGGTGAATTAATCATTTAAATGATTCCACAAATAGTCAAATGTATGATGTAAAAAGAGTATAATAGGGTACATACCCACATATTCCTCACTGTATTCATCATCGGGCTGAGACTCTGCCAATGAGCGAGGCTTGTCACTACGGAATGCGTATGGATGTGTAGAGGTGCCATAAAGTACCAGTGACCACTCTTTTAGTTTGCCTGGAACAAAACACGTTACTGAAATTAGAGTTGCTGTATGGAAGTTTTGGCTCATCTAAATAATGAAAATATCATTATGTTTGCAGATATCTAAAAACATGCTAATTGATCATACTTTTTTTCTGAAAAACAATGCTAAATTCATTTCTTCTTTGAAAACGGAAAATGTGCATTCCATGTCAGAATGTCTGACTTTGTTTCAGTCTCTATAACCTGCCCACTGGCAGTTTACCCAATTATATTTCAGCATCGAGTGTTGCTGTCATGTTATCTAAGAAAGTAAAAGAAAAAAGTTTTTTTTTTTTTTTTTTCTCAGCACCACAGTGTATTTCAACTGTCTCTGTAAATTTAATGACACATGCTCCACACAGTGGTGTAAAGTAACAAATAACAAATACTTAAATTTCTGTAATTGAGTAGTTTTTCTCAGGAATTGAAATTTTTAAGGTAGTTTTAAAAATGTGTACTTTCCTTCAACCTGCAGTTACTACCTCATTTTTTCTTGTCTACGGGGATTAGAAAAATCAAACCTGTGATTCCTGTCCAATCAAATCACACATAGAAAGTAAATCTCACCATAATGAACTACCTCAAGATATGAGCAATTTATAATTGCAGCAAACAGTTTGGAAGCATTAAAATTATCCAAGAAGACATCCAAAATCTTTACACGCATTGACTTAGAGACTGTTTAGATTGTCACTGATGAGAAGATGACGGATGTTTAGTGTATGATGACTGAAATGGCCTTAAACATCCAGCAGGCACAAGACGTCAACATGACGTCAAACTGACGTTGTACCTCAATGTCATGGAGATGTTTCATTTTGTTTGGAAATGAAAATTGAGTTGACATCAGAACCCAACGTCAGGCCGACTTCAATGTCCAACCTAAAATCAACCAAATATCAACATCTAATGATGTTACAGCTTGATGTTGTGTGGACCTTACCAATATGACGTCTATCAGATTTTGGTTGCCATACCTGATGAATAAATGTCAGTTTTTGACGTCAATGTGATGTTGGTTTAAGATGTTGGCTCGATGTTGGATTTTGGTCACTTTACAACACAACCTAAAATCCCTCAAATATCAATGTCATTTCATGTCGTTATTGGACATCAAAATAAGATTGTCCTTTGACACTGGCTAGACATAGAATTTTGGTCACCTGACATCGCAACCTAAATCTAATCTAATATTAATGTCTTATGATGTTGTGTGCCTGCTGGGCAATAATTAAATGCAATACAGAATGTTACGTTTACACACATCCACAAATTAGATGTAAATGTGACAGCTTTTTACAGCGTAATACTCACTATTCAAGTACTTTTGAAAGGGCTACTTTTTATTTATACTTTGAGTAATATTTACAACAGATAATTTTACCCCACTTACACATTTTTAGGCAAATAATAGTACTTTTACTTGAGTATGATTTTTCAGTACTTTTTCCACTGGGTCCACATGATTTAAATCAGACTATGCCATAGTCAATCGCAGCAGCCTGCGAGCTCTCTCAGTTTCTCCAGCGACCATCTTTTTTTTGTCTTTCTCTTGCAAAGCAATGTCTCTTATTATTTCTTATTGTACAACATTAGAGTTGTGTTCATTGCGATTTTTATAAGACTATTTAAACCACCAAGTTAACTTTGTTTATTACTACCTATTATTTAAAAACTCAGTCGTGCCTAGCTCGTAGCAGCCTGGTTACCTCAGGCCTTACTGCATATGATGACCAACCAGGAAAACAATGTTCCAGAAAGCCAATCTAGACATGTCTGCTGCTGGAGATCACAACCTTCTTACTAGGTATCTAGGACAAGAGTCTGTAGAACAAGAACAATTAAAAATGTCAACATCAAAAATCCAGTAACTGGATTGAGCATGATATGGTAATGCCTCAACAAAATATATGGCTCACCAGATGCTGTCAAACAGGCCTTATTATACAAGCTGGAAAACTTTACAAAGGTTACAATGAAAAATCCACAAAGACTCAGGGATCTAGCCAACCTGTTATCAAAGTTTGCCAAAGAGAACAAACAGGACAGCTACCTTGCAGACATGCCATATTTGAATACTTTGTGAGGTATCAAGCCTATTATTGAAAAATTTCCATTCAAATAGCAAGAGAAGTGGCTTGACTTAACTTTTCAACTTTCTCATTGTTGGTAGACTTTATTACCATGGAGACAGGAGCTTGGTCCAACCTAAGTTTTAACTTCTTCGTGCAAACTGACATAGAGAGGAGAAGTAAATGGGAGAAGCATAATATATCAGTATACACTCACAAGATGCAGGTCTCGGGAACCACTAAAGCCGAGCCGGAGAAAGTACAGAATGTATTGATCCTAACAAAAACTTCCCTTTGCATATGAAGCAACACTATCTGAGGAAATATATAGGCTTATATGAGAATACCATAAATGATCTCAAACAGCTTTTGAAAGAAAATTACATCTGCTTTCGCTGTTGCTACTCCACAGACCATCTTGCAAAGAACTACACCATTGAGATTAAATTCACAGAGTGTTGAAGTGCCCCTCATGTTACAGGACTGCACCCTTACCCACCAACCTGGAAATCTAATGTGTTCCCTTCAACCTCAAACGACGGCAAGGAGGAAAATAAAGGTGAAATCCAGGAGGTCAAGTTGATGGGCACTGAAGTATGTGGTCATGGATTGAGTGCCAGAACATATGCTAAAATATTCCTTGTCAGTGTGTTCCCTAGCAGCTGCAAGGATTAGTCCAAGGCAATGTACGTCATATTATATTGCTCCTTAGTGAGGTCTGGAAGTTCTTACTCATCCACCCTTAAGACCCGTGCAGGGTGTTCAGATGCAGCATGTTTAATGTTCAATCCACTCTGTCACTAATCTTGCTGTGTGTATTGATCCATTATCATTCTGAAAGTTGGCACCACTTTACAATATTTACATACAATATTTATACAATACAATATTACAATATTTAAACCATTGGGTGCACATGGTGCTCCAGAATGGTTCGGTAGTTCTTGGCAGTGATGCACCCATCTAGCACAAGTATTGGGCCTATAGAATGCCATGATATTGCAGCACAAATCGTTACTGATCTATCCCCATGCTTCATTATGGCCATGCAACAGTCTGGGTGGTATGCTTCTTTAGAGATTCTTCACACTGTAACTTTATCGCATGTGGGAAAGACAGTGAAGCTTGACTCATCTGAAAACAATACATGCTTCACCACCATTGAAACCAACATTTAACATTGGCACAAGTGACCAAAGTTTTGGCTACAGCAGCCCGGCCATGTATATTGATCTTGTGGAGCTCCCAATGAACAGTTTTGATGGAAACAAGAGAGTTGATATGCACATTTAATTCTTCAATGAGTTGGGCAGTTGTGGTTTTGATTTTTGGATACCATCTGAGTTCAGTATCTGGATACCCTTTCAGACAGCTTCCTCTTGATTCCACAGTTACCTCCGTTGGGTGTGATTCATCCTTCAAAGTGGCATGCTAACATTACCCAGGCTACAGTGGCTCTTGATAAACCACAAATACTTGCTGTCTTGGTCACAGATGTCGTTATTTGAACTCTGATATGTCACTCATAATGTTGTGTGCATTGCAATATTTTATGTAAACCTGTGCTATTAATCTGCTAATTAACCTTCTCTGCTCTTACTGGTAAAATGTGCAGTCAACGAAGACTGGCAACCAGGCTGGTCAAGTTTAGCAGTGAAACCTCCAATTCCAAATTGCCCCATGCTTCAGTTTAATTGCCCAACCCCTGTATGTGCAAATAGGCTATGATGCCGACTGGCTTAATAGTAATAAAGTGGACTATACCCCCTTTCATCAATAGCAGTAAATATCTGAAAAATTTCCAGATCAACTTCATTGATAAATAATAAACCGCTGCACTTTTATTTGTAAACATGAAGGGTGTCGTTTTTTTTTTTTTTGTTTAACTTTTATTTAAACTTTGCATTCATGCAGCTTGTTTGGCCCCAGAAATTGCTGGTAACTTTACAACTTCACTTTCCTAAAAAATGGCATAATGTACTTAACAGCATTTAAAAAAAAGAACCTTTTAACAAATTATCTCTTTCTGGAAAATTGTTAGAAAATTATGCATGTGTGAAAGGGGCTCATGTATGCACCTTGACTACTTTGCCAGCCGGCTTAAGTCCAGTGAACTAGACTTTATGCATGCCTTGGCTACTATACATTTTATTATCTATATTATTATGAACTTGTAGCCTAGAGTTTTTGCTTCAAAATGATGTGAAAATCATGTTTTTACTTCCAAAAAACATTACATTGATTAAAATTTTCTAAGACACTGAAAAACTCTATTGCTCATATGTGATGAGGCATGAACTATCATAACTAATGCAGTGATTTACACCTGAGAAGACAAAGAGCTCTCCCAGGAGAAGTCTGCTTTGTTTTCTTTCCATAAAGATTACCAAGCAAGACAACATTTGTTTTAAAAAAAGTTTGAAATTTCACATTTGAGGCTTTATGCAGGTATTTCTTTCATTTATCTAAGACAAATATTCACAGAGATTTAGTTGTTTTTTCTGACGCGTTTGCCAGTCATGTTGACAGAAGTGTCAGAAAGATAAAGCCCCCCTGCCTGTTTTGCAAATGTAAAAAAAAACATATTGTTTTGTTGTAATTATGAATAAATACAAGTAAAATATACCCATTAAAGTTTTCAAATCTATCTTTGTCTTATAAATACGATCAAAAATGACTAAGTATTTTTTGACTTAACCTGTGGAAATGAATGTTTGTGTTTGCTAACCCCAGGGAGTTAACATTAGTGTATAATATTATGTGTAAAACTTGGCTACTTTGCCGAGCAGCTTAACTCTAGTGAAGTAGATAATGTGAGCCTAGGCTACCCTGCCAAGCAACTTAAAACATTTAAACAGCACACTATGTTTCCTTTTATAAAATATAATGTTCATAGACTCATAGACTCATAGAAATAAATAACAAACAAAGCAAAACCCTGAGCAAGTATTAATAAAATCTAGTATTATATCACTGCCATAATCTGCATTTATTTTACAGTGTGAACGTGAAATAGTCTGTGGTTAATTCCGCTGTGGTGACCCCTGATAAACAAGCCAAAGAAAAACAAATGAATAATTGTTACTATTTATTTTTATTTGGGTTGGCGGTGTGAAGATCTTTTAAATTGTAACTATGTACACTAAGAAAATCACCTGTTCACAACACATTTTTGTCCGTTTTAGTTAGAACTGGTTTCAGGCTTTCCCCAGGAAAGTAACATAAGTTAACTCATAGCACCATCTGTTGTCTTGGTGTAAGAAAATCAGTCCAAATGCATTTGTGAGAAATCTGCAAGTATGCAGCTATATGAACTAGATTTGGTGTTTATGCAAGGGTTGCATGCAGTTGCATGCATATAAATATTTATTTGTGAAATATGATTTATATTTGTTAAACTCAACATGTTTATTTGTTAACTAACAACGCTGGGTTTTTGTTTGCAAAATACTGCATTTGCTTGTGAAATATTGGTAAAAAAAAATTTTCCATAGGAATCACACATTGAACTAAGCTGCGCTTTTCATAGCACTTAAGGGAATATTTAAAATATGTTTACTTATTAAAAGTGTTATAGCACACAATTTATATAATCATAAAATATCACCTCTAGGTAAGGCTGTTGATTTGAAATGTAAAGATCGAATAACTGATAGTATGTTTGGTAGGAGCAATTACCCGGTGCTTTCTGGCTCCTGAGCTGTGAGGGAGAGTCATAGATTTCTAATATCCAGTCTCCAGCCGCTTTCTCACCCCAGCAGTGGGTTGTCATGAATTCCCAGTTTTTAAAGCCTTCCATTGAGTGATCAAACAGCCTGCAAAAACAATAAACAGACGTGGCTGACTTGTCAGCTTCTTATTCGCCAAACTGTCTTTTCCACTTGTTTGGCTATTAACTCCTCCCCTCTCAGTACTATTGGCTGTATTTTTTAAAGAACAGTCAGATCAAATTAAAATGTAGTGAACAGTAGTTTTAACTGAACATAAAAATATTTAGTTCTGTAAAAAAATATTGTGTGTTTTTCAATTTTGTATTGTATTCAAGCCACTCAGCATCATTTTAAAGGTATGCATACATCAACACAACATTGAATACGTTTACATAGACACCAATAATCAGATTTCAATGTGATAAAGACAATACTCCGATTAAAAGTCTAGCATGTAAATAGCAATTTTTGATTAATGTAATCCGACTAAAACCATAATCATGACATCTGGAGTATGCATAACCAAGACGTGGAGTATGTTTATTTTGTGGATTGCGTGGTGACACAACGATGTTAATCGAATTATGTGCTATAACATGCAAAATGGGATCATGAAAGGAACATTCAAAAAGCAACTCATGTAAACACCAATAATCATTAAGTCAAACAATTCAAATAAGGCAATTTCTGCCGTCCATGTAAACAGTCATTGTTTGCAAAGATGTAGCCTAATGTTTTTTTTATTTCAGCCTAGGTTATGTCAAAAGTTGTCCATTGTAGTAAAAGATTACTGATGTATATTACGACATATTGTATCATAACATTTTTATTTCAAAGGTTCTTCATAAATGAGGCCGGAAAAAGCCACATTACAACATTCTCTGATGTTTTGATATGGAAAATTACCCACAAAACAGGCCTCATATTTCTAACTGTATGAGCTGACTATTGGGTCTGTCAAAAATGTATTAAAAATAATAAGTCATAATTTTAATAACATTAATAATCATTGTGCTTAATGTTCTAAAAAAGGAACACAAAGGGCTAGATTAAAGTATTCTCTAACAAGATCCTGCTTTATATCATCTTATGATGTCTTGTTATGGAAATAAGCCCCACAGATCATGACAATTATTAACCAATCAAGGGGTGTCATAGTTTTATTATTTCAAAAGTTCTCAATGTAAGCATGATGAGATCTAGATAAATTCCTTTTCTAACAAAAATCTGCATTACAACAATTTCTGATGCTGTTTTATGCTCTGACCAACAAAACGTGTCAATCATTGGTAACTGTATGTGCTCACTAATGGCCACGTCATAACTTTATTTCAAAAGCTCTTGAAATAAAAGCACATTGAGGTTTAGATAAATTCATTCATAAATTCATGAAATTTCAAGCATTACAACATTTTCTGATGCTGTGTAATGGAAATATAACCCACAAAACATACCCATTATTCTAATAATTATAATAATAATAATAATAATAATAATAATAATAATACATTTTACTCAAAGACGCCTTTCTGGCAACTCATGGACATCGTAAAATGAAACAAGAGCAATTTAACGACAAGAGAAATAATATAAAAGTATACACAACAATAGTTCAGATAAAATTAAGTGTAAAAGCCACCTTAAATTAGTGAGTTTTGAGTCTTGTTTTGAATAATGTAAGGGGGTTAATGTTTCTGATGGCAGGTGGTAGTGAGTTCCAAAGCCGGGGGGCAGAGCGTCTGAATGCTCTACTGTCCATGGACGATAGACGAGCAGAGGGGACAGACAAGTGGAGGGAGGGAGATCTCAGAGTGCGAAAGGGAGCAACAAGATGACTAAGGGCAGACAAATATCGAGAATGAATGTTAACAACAAAATTTTAAAATTAATTTGAAAGTGAACAGGTAACCAGTGAAGCTGCTGCAGGACAGAAGGGGGGGGGGTATGTTGAGAAGAAGGGGCTCTGGTGATGATACAGGCAGCTGAGTTTTGGACCAACTGAAGCTTACGGAGGGATTTATGAGTGAGACCAATGAAAAGGCAGCTGCCGTAATTTAAAAGAGATGTGACAAGGCTATGAACAAGAACAGCAGTTGCGTGAGGGGTAAGAGAAGGGCGGAGTCGGTTAATATTACATTGGTGGAAGTAAGCAGACTGGGTGATGTTATTATCATGAGAATCAAAAGATAGGGTGCTATCAAGGATGACACGCAGACTCTTGACCTGCTTAAAGGGATAAATGCAACAGTCATCAATAGAAATGGAAAAGCTGTCAGTTTTGGAGAGTGTTGATTTGGTACCAACAAGCAAAACCCAAGTTTTTGCACTATTTAACTTAAAGTTAAGAGAGAGCCACGATTTGATTTCTGCTAAGCAGACTGTAAGGGACAAAGGTGGAAAATCAGAAGAGGGTTTTGCAGAGGAATAGAGCTGGGTGCCATCTGCGTAGCAGTGGAACTGTATGTTTTATTTACAGAGAATATTACCAGAGGGAAGAAGTTAGATGATGAAAGAGCAGGGGCCCCAGGACTGAGCCCTGGGGTACATCCGAAGAAACTGTACAATGCTGGGAAGTGAATGATTTGAGTTGAATAAACTGAGTACGGTCAGAAAGATAAGATTTGAACCAGTCAAGGATATTAGTAATGCCAAGAGAAGATAGTTAAGATTGTTAAGATTGTTATGGGTCTCGTGACAAATAGTGTCAAAGGCCGCACTCAGGTCGAGGAAAATGAGAATGAACATTAGTGTAGAATCAGCTGCCATAAAAAGTTAATTGGTGATTTTTATAAAGGCAGTTTCTGTGCTGTGGAGTGAGCAGTTTGTTCTGAGATAAATGAGTTTGAAGTTGTTTTGCAACAATTGTTTCAAGGATTTTGGATATATATGGTAGATTAGAAGTAGGTCGTAAGTTATCTGTTAACTGCAGTTAACTGCAGGAAATGAGCATGAGGTGCGAGACCAAAAGTTACTCAAAAGTTACAACAGGGTCAGATCACAAAGATGATATGCTGCTGCATTAGCATCCTCTACTCCATATACAGCTCAGACTCAAGTACAGTTTCAGAACAGATATAAAGCACTGAGTAATAAGGGTGCAGTCAGACAGATCACATGATTCAGCAGCTAATTCTGCAAGGAACAGGAGGTTAGAGCCAAGCAAACATCGGTATACTGCGCAGCTGACAAAAGAACACTGACTCTTGGAAATTTAATAATAAGGAACTTTAGGAGCAGAGCTGCAATAAACCCCCCCACCCCCACCCCCCGTTGCAACAGTTTTCGAAGTAAACAGAACTTGACAACATTTTAAAGGAGCACAAGACTGCAAAATTGATTATCATCAGAACTCCTCAAGAGTGATTTTTTGTGAACTCCTGGAAACAGTCAGTATACTTCAAATTCATGTTTTCAAGGCTTCTTGGTCTAAAGGCATGTGATTTTAAGGCAATTTTTGAAAAATCTTGGAAGATTTTTCAAGGTTAAATGCTAATAATTTGAGTTTGAATGCTATTTCACATTTGTTGCCGTACTACTACAAGGAGCATCAGATAGTTCACCTCAAACCTTGAAAATAAAATAAACAGATAATAAACAGAGCTGTGACTCAAAACCAACACACATCAGTGATTCAGCATCTACATTTGATAATATTAAAGAGGTTTATGTATTAACTAGATTATAAACCTTACCATTTTGTGAGTGAGTGCATATTCTATGCTTCTGAATGGCTGTATTTAAATATCTGTCGTATTTTGTCTGGTGCAAACAGCCAAACTGTTTATTACTGCAAATATCATCCCATAGCATGTTGTGAGGACATGGGATTACAATGTAACCTACTCACCTAATGTTTACGTTTGTAATATTTATTATAACTTGCTAATTAATAACCTCATGTGGAACTCACATGGTATTTTTGATATAGCCTGGGCTATATATAGAACTTTTGGGCTTTATTTAGTGCTTTTGATATAGTCTGGGCTAAAATGGTAAAACATCAGAGTAAGTCTCTGCAAACAATGTTGTTCATATATGCATACCTTTAAAATGACGTTGAGTGGCTTGAACACAACATCAAACTGAAACACACACAATAGTCTTTTACAGAACTGTATATTTAAATGTTTGATTAAAACTGCTGTCCATGCATTTCATTTTGGTCCGAACTGTTCCTTTAAAACATACAGCCAATAGTAATTAGAGGGGAGGGATTAACAACCAAACACACACAAATGTGGAGTGGATTGATCTGCAAACAAGAAGTTGGAGTCAGCCTTGTAATAAACAGGCTATTATCACAGCGCAAATGGCAATCACTGGACAAAAATATATAAAAATATCTTTAGCATAACCAATGGAACACTGAGAAATTTTCAACTACAATGTACTCACAAAAGAACTGCAATATGCAGTAATTCTTAAAATAGTGAATAGTCTGTATAATGTACCTGTTAGCAAGCAGCTGTGACTTTGTCCCTGATGGCGAGGTTAGGTTGATGGACAGGTCTCCTCGTCGTGGGTGTGTAATTGTTATACGTACAACAACATGCTCCAGATAAATAACATGATGATTTGCATTATCAGTGCAGCCTGTTGCCTTGTACACGGAACGAACAACATGCTCTGGGCGGATGGTTCTACAGGATGAAAAATGTCTTGTTTGAGAATTTACTACTTAACAATTACAATTACTATTAACAATTACTTTTATATCTGATCATCTCCTGCATGTTAAACAACTATTGCATTATGGGTACCTGATTTGTTTATCTGCATTTTCCACACAAATGTGCTGTAGTGGAACCTGTTTCCAGTGCTCTGCCTCCTTCACCATAGCTTCTGCATCCATCAGCCCAAAGCCATACAGGTGACTGACTGCAAGAAAATGTATAACTTAACTAGTCAACAAAAAATAATAAGTGCACAGACTTAGAATTGCTATAAAACTAATTTGACCTTAAATTACAATTGAATTGTATTGAATTGGATTAATTCAATTGAACTTATTTGGGCACATGATGTTATTCAAAAGTATCACTTCCCATCAGTTGACTACAACAACTTAAAAGGCTCTTACCATTATAACCAGCTGCATTTGTTTTCCAGTCAGGAGCGCTGAGATGGCCAGCACGGGATGTCTTCACTACAATGTGTTGCACATCTCGCCATGTCAGGAAAGGACTGCAACAAAGTCAAAATAAGATAATTAATGGACTTGTGCAACTATATGACAAACACATGATTAAATATCTCCAAACTAGATTTTAAAAATATCTATTTTTCAACACACACTCTTATGATCCAAACAATTATGCTGGCTTCAGCTATTTGCTGCTTGCTTCTGGTTGAAGAATTCACTCTAAAAATTAACAGAAGACACAAACCACAAAGTATTTTCCTTGTACATATGAATTTAGGGACTGACATTCTACTGAGAGATATTCTACCACTGACATCAGAAGAATTCAGTACAACACGGAGTTACTGAGCAGCAGCCCTTTTAGCATGTATAATAATACTAACAAAAAAACATGATCACCATGCATCAAATTTATTTTTTGAAAGTTAAAATATTAATGTATCTAAATAATTTAACTAAAAGTAAATTTTTACTCCATATGTTTTGGTTGCAATACCTGCTCTACTGACATGAAACAAATAATTGCTGCATTCATGATGGAAAGACTGTTTTTTTAAGTGGAAAGACACCACAATGATGAGTGGTAAACTTTTCAGAATTTCAGAATTGGGGTGTCATAACATTAAAGAGCCCATATTATCAGTTGTGTAACACAGCTCTAAGTGAAGTGAAATATCCAGCTAAGGCTTAAATCTGTAAGTGTACAGTGTTTAAAACTATTGATTCATCTATAAAAGAGTAGACTCATAGTGCTTCAAACGAGTCGTCTTGATAACAAGTCATTAGGTGTTTCGTGATGACGCGGCTACGAAACACAAGTAGTTGCGCCGCGCAAACCCGGGAGATTTGAAACCTGCGGCCCCGCCCACTAACAGAAAAAAAAGTCTCACTCACACACACACACACACAGACACAGAGACAGACACCGGTCGAATGAAGTCACGCTGTGCAGATGGATATTATTGACAGTCTAATCAAAGATGAAACCTCGACAATATAGCCCAGCCTTGAGCAGATCGAGTGCTTCTGGAAACTACATGCTTACAAAGAAGACTTCATCGGTTTGTTAAAGGAAGGATCAGTAAAGACTGTCAGAACATGGATCAGTGCATCATGGATCAGTTTCTTCCCCCATTTCACCAGTGTAAGTACGTGCGATTAAAATTGTTGCCTCGTTTACTCTAGCTTGCAAATTATGTATTTAGTTGTGTTTTGTTACTTGTAACCGCGTGTACTGTATCAGGTTAACTCTATATATTCTCATATCGCGTGTAAAGCCACGTTGAAAATGCGACGCGTGCCGCTTTGTTTACGGATCGTCAGCTTTTCCTACACACATGCAACGGTCAAGTTTTAAAATAGTTCGCGGATACTGAGCGCCGTGCCCTCTCTATTCTGCCGCCCTAGGTCTCCTCTATGGACGCGCCGGCCCTGTGTGTGTGCGTGTGTGTGTGTGTGTGTGTGTGTGTGTGTGTGTGTGTGTGTGTGTGAAAAGAGCAAGTAGACTGTGACGGGTTAGGAGATCTCCTCGCCAGTTCCTGGACTTTTTGCTCAATAAAATAGTTAGTCGTCAGTATTTTCTAGTCTATCGTCTGTATTTACATTCACCCACTGGCAGCCAAAATCCACTATGAAGCGTGTATGCACTGTGACTACTTTTATATTGTTGATTAGCAGCTGGGCATTTCACTCTGTCTCGCGCTGAAGGCTGTCAGTTTCGACCAATCACAACAGGCTGTCATTGGTCCAATCAGCGCAGATTAGCTTCGTGCTGAGGAGGGGTTTGGGAACAAATAAATCGCTGAACGATTTATATGGGAGTCGCTGGAATAATTAGGTAAAAATAAATGCAGATTATAAGACCATGAAAGTGTTGTTTGTCCTTGCATGCATATTAGACTGTTGTTGGAGACCCTTACAACCTAAATATGACCCTATTTCATGTATAATAGGGGCTCTTTAAATTGTCCTGGGTTATTTTTTGTTTGCCTACATTTTCTTGCAGCACTAAGGTAAAGTACTACGGTAAGGTAAAGTACTACTAAGGTAAAGTACTACTAAAGTAAATGCACATGACCATCTATGCTTATAATTATTCCAATCGGTATTCCCTATGACACATGGGATGTGACAAGATCTTGTGGCATAGTCTTGCTGATAACCTTTTAGGCAGTGTGCCAACATTTATCCCTTTTTTAAATAAGTCACTTCAAGTGCTGGTTCAGAGACTGAGGCTAGTCTAGTTGTAGTCAGCTAAATTTCATAAAATTGTAGTAAATTAAATCTACTATAGATTTAGTTGACTAAAATATATTTGGTTTATTTTAGGTCTAATTTAATTATAATATTGTATCCATTCATTTAAACAAACTATTCTAACTTAAAATATAGCTTTTTTAATAATTTATAATTCCTTTACAATTCATATAACGAGCATATACAGCATCATTAAAGTTCTTACTGTACTGTACACTTGATATTTACATTAAAAACTTCAGAGTAATGATGATGTTTTGAAAGCATAGGTGTAGTTTTGAAACATTGCAAAAATATTAATAAAAATATATATATATTTTTAAATTCTGGCTATACAAAATATAACCTTTTAAATTAAATTTTTTTCAGATTAACATTGTTAATCCAATAACATTAAACATTTGCACATTCACCAATAGAGATGTTACTTCTTAATGAATAAACTCAAGTCAAAATTATTTTGTAAATCAGTTTTTAATGTAAATCTTATTTAGTCTTTTTTTGCACACTGGAGGAATGCCGGCTTAATACCGGATTTCCACTATAACTCAAATTTAAGGTTGAAGGCATTTTTAAGATCTGATTAAATTAAAATAATACTCTGCATAGGGTGTGTAATATTGACAAAAATCATATATCAATATTTTTTGTACATTTTGTTATTTGTCTGTTTATAATTTTTTAAAATTAAATTACAAGAGAGGCCAAGTAGGCCTAGCTAATAAACAAAATATGGAAGTGGCTGCCTCAATTTTCTAAGCAGGAAAAACTAATACCATCATATGGAATGATACATATCAAATCCCATGAACATAGGGAATGGCAAACTTTAATTGATGAATTTAAGAAGCATTTAACCATTTCTTCTTTTTCTTTTTTCCTTGGAAGAGATGTAGCCTAATACTAGGCTACTAGTCTTCATAAATTACCTGTCACACGAACAAGCATATCCACAAAAATAATTAGTCATATCAACTTTTAAAAATGTAATTAAATACTTTTACACACTTTTTAAGATCTCACAGAAACCCTTTAAACACAAGCACTAGATCAGTTCTGGACGTGCCAAACACATCCAATGGAAATCTAGTAATCTGATAATTAGTTTTTTGTTTTTTTTTGTTCTGTTTAGTACAACCTTTAAAATAACACCACAAACAAATTTTATTTCGAATTTAATTCAAGCACTTTTAAAGACCTATGTTTGTTTTCAAATACTTTGCAAGCCTTAAATTCGCGTGTCTGAAATTCAAAAACATTTAAGGAGCGTGGGAACCCTGCAGACAGCCCGTGTAATTCTAGCACGGGTTTGATCAGGTTAGAGCTAAACTGTAGCTGCAGCTACTTGTAGAACAAAAAGTACACCGTTGCTTCACTGTACAATGAATCACATTAGTAAACAACTCTTTGGCAAATTTAATGGCATGATCATATGAATTTACAACTTACTGATTCAAATTGACAGCAACAAATATTATTTATTCTTCAATAAGTCAATAATTTAATAACTTAATCTAATGTCAGTTCTCTACAGGTCATCTAGAGGCTATACAATTTCAGTTGATAAATAAAATAATATGAAAAGTTTGTTTACTTTTGTATGCATTTCAAGATGATTCCCTGGCTTGGAGATGCGCTTTAGATTATTAGTATTTTTTTTATCAGAAATTTCCTCTCCACAATTTACACATTATTTTTTTCCTGATATCAAATGTGAAATTAATTTGATATGATATCAAATAACCAAATTATTTTCTTTACTTTTTCCTCTTTGTCTGTTGCTATTTCATAGTTTTAGCAGACAAACACCACTATGGTGAACCAGTTACTTTTCAAGCGCAGCTTACGCATCACACACCAAGACTGAGTGTGAATAATTCTGATTGCAAATTTTCCAACAAATGTCCACTCACATCTTACTAAATCTCACTAAATCACACAATTATCTCACTAAACAAAAATTACACTATGATTGTATTTTAGTTGTCATCATCATCAATCATCATCACATCATTTTTATTGGTAATAGTTGGTGGAAATTTGTTCGCCACAATTTAAATTTTTTTTTTGTCAACAAAATAGAAATAACAAATAGAAACTGTTTTGAGCATCATATTTGAAATTGCAGTGGACCATAATTCTCATTATATCTCATAATAACTCATTATTGATTCTAATCTCTGTTAAAATTCCATCAGTTATTCTCCCTTGTATTCTCCTTCTATACAATTTATGGTATTTTACATGAAGAACAGGTTATTATTGCTTGTAATCTCCAGAAAAGGTGTATTAGAGTTAATTCAGGCATCCCAAATTTAGGTCCCAGACCTCAGCTCCTGGTTTTCAGTCTTCTTGTCTTGTTTTGTGGGATATGTCTTGTCACCCCTTATGTAAAATGGTTAGCTAATACACAAGTAATTAATGCACAATTGCAGCAAAAACAAAGCAATTTTTATTTCAGAGGGTAAAAAAGAGGATAAAAAATACTGTATGGTATGATCCTTTTGTGATTTGTGTTTAAGACACAAATTCTATAGATGTGGCATAAATAGATGATCAGCCATTTCTGACAGAGCTGAAAAATACAGTAGAGTTTGGTGAGAGATTTAGCGCCTTACTTGGCTTCCAGAGCAAGAGCAATGATCCCTGCTGCCATCGGAGCTGATGCAGATGTTCCAGTGTGACTGTCTGTGCAACGCTGTCTCAAATCTGTAGTGATCTACCAAAAAGAGAAATATGCTTGTTGAATTAGGAGCACATGTAATGTACCGTAAATGATACAACTGACATTAAATAGTAGTACTAAATAGATGTTTCCTTTTTAAATAAGCTGAGCTGTCTTTATGGCAAGTTTGTGAAATAAAGCTTAGTTCTACCTTTGTTGTACTGATTTAATGAATTTTCAAATTTTAGTTGGATATGGATCCATATGTTTATTAGGGTCCAAGCACCGGTAGAGTGAGGATCCTATTGGAATTTATATGTTTATCAGCGTATGAGCACTATTGTTGAAAGGAGCTTTTTGAAATTGCTGTTTGTTATTATCAAGGCCCAAGCACTGGTGGTTCGAAGACCATATTGGAATTGCTCCATTTATAATTAGGGTCTGACCAGTGCAAGGACCTTCTTCCACAGTAAATTGCATTGTTAAGTGTTAAATGTGCTTGGACACTCCACTTTTGGGGTTTGCATTAGTTGTCATCAAAATCCTCAACATTAAAAGAAATCAACACTTGAAATATTTCAGTCTGTGTGGAATGAATGTATACCGTCCTTGGGCTTGACTGTCCACATACATGGACAGCACATTTTAGCTCTTAAGTGGCTATTTAAAATACTTTGAATGTTTTATATTTTGTTACAGACATACAGCGTCAACTGTTTTGCAGCATATGAAAAACACTATTTTTAACTTTCCAAAACGGGAAAAAAAATACTCTCTGATAGTCAAAGTAATTAAAAAAAAAATCTATGTTAAATATAAATAACTCTTTTTGAAAACAAATGTTGTCTCGCGTAGTAATAAATATGAAAAGAAAGCAATGCAGAATTCTCTGTTTGAACTGATTAGTGCATATTGCTCATTTCATATACATGCTTATCAGTGTAACTTATCAGATTCCAATGTTAAGTCAGAACTCTACTTCAACTCACAGTGAGCAAAAAATTACTTCTGTAAGAGTAAGAGTTTTAGGTATCTAGATAAAGTTTGGATGTGACTAGCCCAGCATGCCCTGCACAATGTTTGGCTCTGGTTGTTGCATCCTCCCACCATATGTCTGTTCCAACATCAAACATATTTAGCCCCCTCACTGATGCACCCACTGAGTAACCTGATGAAAGTGCCCTAATAACTGGTGACTCTATAGTATGGTACATTCAAACAGAGACACCAGCCACCATAGTCAAATGTCTGCAGGGAGCCAGGGTGCCTGACATCATGTCAAAATTAAAAATGCTGGCTGAATCTAAACATAAGTTCAGTAAGATCGTTATCCATGTTGGCACTAATGACGTTTGGCTACTTCAGAAAGAGATCACTAAAAGTAATTTTATAGGTGTGTGATCTTGCAAAGACAATGTTAGACACTGCAATATGCTCTGGCCCCCTGTCGGCTAATCATGGTGATGAGTTTCACAGCCGACTCTCATCACTCAATGGCTGGATGTCTAGTGGTGCCCAATGATTAACAGGTTTTGTAGACAATTGGCCAATTGGTCTGTGGTAAATCTGACCTGCTGAAGAGAGATGGTCTTTGTCCCACCCAGGCTGGGGCAGCTCTACTCTCTAGTAATCTCTCTAGTAAAAGCTTATAGTCTTAGTGCTAGCACTGGGGCACAGGTCATGGAGCAGACAATCTAAACAGACTGTCTGCTAGCTTTCACAGTTGACCAAACTCAGATAAACTGCAAAACAAAGAGCCACCTAGATTTTATAACATAGTGACTATGTCTGTTCCCAGAATCTCTAAATATAACAATATGTACCAATCTAATTGATGCTAATCAAATAAAAAATGAAGGTAATCAAAATATAAAACTAAGATTACCCAACATTAAATCACTCTCTCTCTCTCTAAAACTCTTTTTGTTAATGATTTGATAATTAATCTAAAGCTAGACGCACTCTGTTAAAAAAAAAGCAACCAGGCTAAAACCAGACAATTACATGACCGTAAATGAGTCTTCACCTGAAGGATATCATTATAAACACGTGCCTCGTCTTAAAGGGAAAGGAGGAGTTATTGGCATAATATATAGTAATATTTTTGTGTCATTGCTCTGGCTTCAAATATATTTTATTTGAAGTAATAGTGTAGTATATTTTACCGTGCAATATAAACAAATGTATGCTGGAAACTGTATTTAGACCTCCAGGGCACAACACTAACTTTACAAAATAATTTGATGATTTCTTATCTGAAGTAATTTTAGCCACAGACAAAGTTTAAATGATTATAATTAAGATTTTAAAACTCATATAGATAATAAAAAAGATGCTTTAAGTCTGGCCTTTCTGGACATACTATTCTCTGTTGGAGTGAAACAGCATATCTCAGAACCTACTCATCGGCATAATCATACCTTAGATCTAATATTATCACATGGTATTGATATTGATAATGTTGGAGTTGTGATGGCATGTCAGATCACTATTTAATCTTTCAAACTTTATTGATTTTCAGACTTTTTGATGCAGACTAACTTTTTATGCACACTGTTTTACTTAGTAAACAGTCCCCTGCCAAAATTCTTCACGGGTGAGATGGAGAATATGAACGCACATGACAGAGGAAAAATAAGATGCTCAAGACATAATCTTTAAAATAATGATTTATATTAAAAATGTAGCAAATTTTTGATAGAGGTTTCTGATAAAACAATTACAGTGGAGCATTAATTGAATCCTTATATACTATGGAGCAAAGCAAATCACCAGTTGTGTTCATTCATTTATTCATTTTCCTTGGCTTAGTCCATTTATTCAGCAGGCGTCACCAAAGCGGAATGAACCACCAACTTATCCAGCACTTGTTTTACACAGCACATGTTTTACCCTTTCAGCTGCAATATTGTACTGGGAAACACCCATACACTCTCACATTCACACAAATACACTACGGCCAATTTAGTTTATTCAATTCACCTATCGTCACATCCCCGACTCGTTCCTGCTGCTCAAATCATTACTCTCCCTCACCATCTCATTCCTGCAGCTCCAATCATCACTCTTCCTCTCCCTCTCCAGCCACCTCTCACCACACCCGTGCACAATCACCGGAATACTAATTATACACACCTGCACCAGCAATCACAAGTCCCTATGAAGACTCACCTTTTCCAGTTATACAACAGCTGAAATCGAAGTGAGATGGTTCACCTCACCTTCTCCCTTTCTCGCCTTCTTCCGTGGATATTTCCCTTCTACCGTGGACGTTTCTCCTGTGGATGCAGAAGCTGTGATTAAGGGAAGTGACTTTATACTCAGATGGTTGAATGAAGATCCTCATTTACATTGTGAACTGGTTATAAGGCTGCTCTCCATCCAAGAATATCACTTACCTGCTTCTCCTGTTGAACTATCCACATTGTTTTGAATAAATTGTTGAAAAGAGATAACCATCCTTGTCTTCATTGTGTGACCGTGACAGGGTTCCAGCCCAGAAGACAAACACACGGAGCTATGGAAGCTAATGCAGCGCTAACCGGAAGCTCATCGGACCCATTCGCTGGAATGGTGCATTCTATGCATCATACGCTGCCTTCCACTCTCATGAGCGCCGCTACCACCCCGGTGGTCATAACCAGTATGCCCTTGGCTCACCCCATGAGCTACTTAAGCGATCCTGATACCTGCAATGGCTTTTTTCTGCAATGTGAACTCTACATAGAGGCTAATGCTAACTAGTTTCCCAATGAGATTTCCAAAGTTGCTTTCATAATCTCCCTTACAGGACGAGCGATGGCATTCAGCGTACCAGAGAAGTCATCATCCAGTCCCTACATCATCATCGAGAAAGATCAATCCTACTCATTCTCCCACAAGGTAATGTAGATGTCATCCAGGGCTGACCGTGGCTTGCCGAACATCAGCCTGACATTAACTGGAGCACTGGAGACGTCAAAGGATGGAGCTCCGCATGCACCACCAATGGTTACATTGTTCCCCCTGCTGTTCACACTCCACAATCGCACCACCCTTTCTGTTCACTCCACTTCAAAGGAAAACTCACCTCCCTCTTCAAACGCTTTTATCTTGCCCATCTACACCCCTTATCTCAACGATTTCATAAAGGAACGAGCCACACAGTTACCCCACATCGGTCCTGGGACTGTAGTATTGACCTGCTGCCTAATGCCAAAATACCGCATGGAAGGATTTATCCCTTATCTCATCCTGAGCACGAGGCAATGGAGAATTACATCTACGAGGCTCTCAGTCAAGGGTTCATCAGACCATCCACCTTCCAAGCCGCATCCAGCTTCTTCTTCGTTGCCAAGAAGGATGGAGGACTAAGGCCTTGTATAGATTACAGGGTCCTGAATGCAGCCACAGACAAATTCGCCTAACCTTTGCCTCTGGTTCCGGCTGCTTTGGAGGAGCTCCGCGAAGCCCACATCTTCACCAAGCTTGAGCTCCGAAGCACGAACAACCTTATCTGTATCCAGGAGGGGGATGAAGGAAAACAGCTTTCATCACTCCGTCCGAAACACTATGAGTACCAGGTGATGCCTTATGGCCTCGCTAACAGTCCTTCCATATCACAAAGTTTTATGAATAAGATTTTCAGAGACTTCCTCCATCATTTTACTATAGTTTACATAGATGATATCCTAATTTATTCCCGTAATCTGACAGACCATCAATCTCATGTTCAAAAAGTCTCAGAGAAAATCATCTCTATCAGAAAGCTGAAAAATGTGATCTCCACTGAGAGGGTCAGCATGGAAAAAGACAAAGTGGACGCCGTCTCCCAGCTGAACGAACCTAAAACTCTGAAAGAGTTGCAGAGGTTTCTGGGATTTGGCAACTTTTTTTTCTAAAAGGTGGGTGGTGTTTGCTCACCTACTATTGCAGTGGTTTGGTGAACCCCAAACCCTTCATCCCTGTGCGTACTATTCATGGAAGTTATCACCAGTGGAGCAGAATTATGGCATTGGGGACCGCAAGCTTTTAGCCATCAAACTGGCCTTAAGAAGAATGCCGTCACTGGCTTGAAGGAGCACAGTTCCCATTCACGGTCATAACAAAAACCTCCAGTATCTCCGCCAAACACCTGAACGCCAAGCTTGCTGGTCCCTATTCTTTGCCCGATTCCATTTCAACATAACCTACCAACCGGGTCATAAGAATATAAAGGCAGTTGCCCTTTCCCAGATGTACTCACCAGAACTTACTTCCAATACCCCCGAACCAGGCCTACCTTCAACCATCTTCCTCACTGTCATCTTGTGGCAGTCGGATGAAGAGATCTGAGCCACCACTGCCGAAGAACCAACACCCCCAGAACTCCCTCATGGTCGTTTGTACTTGCCTTCCAGATGCTGTATTTCACTCCTGGATAGTGTGCATACCTCCGTTGGCTTCTGACATCCCAGCTGCAGGTGAACCCTCTAACAGAGGTATTGGTGGCCCAATATAACCAAGGACGTCACCCAGCACGTCCAGGGTTGCTCGGTCTGTGCCATTACCACCACGCCTTGTCGTCTGCCCAAAGAAAAATTATAGCCACAGCCTATTCCCTGCCAACCCTGGACCCACTTAGGAGTGGACTTCGCCACCAACTTACCTACATCACAAGGGTATACCACCATTTTTGTTGATAATTTTTCTAAATCCTGCAAATTATTCCCTTTGAAAGGTCTCCCTACAGCTCTGGAAAGATATTGGCTCCCCGAAAGATATTGTATCAGATCAGGGTCCACAATTCATCACCAGGGTCTGGCAGGCATTCTTTCAACTTCAAGAAGAAATTCAAGAAGTTTCCTGCTATCTCCGGACGTACTGCTTGCAACATCAGAACACCTGGAGCCAGTATCTACCGTGGGCTGAGTATGCACAGAATTCCCTTCAACAATTTTCCACCAGTCAAACACCCTTTCAATGTGTTTTAGGATACCAACCTTCCCTGTTCCCATGGTCCAGCGAGAACTCTGAAGTGCCTGTGGTAGATCACTGGTTCAGAGAGAGCGAGAGGATGTGGGGCTCATGTCCACCTGCAGCAGGCAGTACGGAGGTATACCAATGCCGCCAATCGTCATTGTCTCCCCAATCCTACCTATCGGCAGGGTGACAAGGTATGGCTTTCCACCAGGGACATCTGCCTCCGTCTGCCATGTCACAAGCTGAGTCCCCGCTACATAGGACCATTTACCATGCACTCCCAGATCAACCCAGTCACCTTCCTTCTCAATCTCCCTCCTCAGTACTGTATTGATCCTTGTTTACATTGTGAACTGGTTACAAGACTGCACTCCATCCAAGAATATCACTTACCTTCTTCTCCTGTTGAACTATCCACATTGTTTTGAATAAATTGATGAAAAGAGATAACCATCCTTGTCTTCATTGTGTGACCATAACACCTATACCGCATGTCTTTGGACTGTAGGAGAAACCAGAGCACCCAGAGGAAACCTTTGCCAACACAGGGAGTGTGTCACCGATCCCACACAGAAATGCCAACTGACCCAGTCGGAACTCAATCCAGCGACCTTCTTGCTGTTAGGTGAGTACTAACCACCGTGTCACTTTTTTGCCTCAGTTGTGTTTATTGTTCATATATTTTTGTTGGAAAAAATTCTTTGGAACGAATCTCATTTGGTATAGATTATATCTTAATTGTAATTTTTTGTAGCTCAGTTATCTAAAAAATAAACAAGAAAAATGAATAACATTTGAAGATATGTTCGAAAGAAGGTCCGCTTGTATGCCTCACAAACTTGTTGTTAAATAAAATATTAATATAATAAAAATTACAGGGATATAACCACAGTTTCAGTGTAGCCTATATCAACCTATATCACCTATATATTTTCACTGTTAATGACAAAATCATTCATTACATCAGTTTCAGTTTTATTTGTTTAAATCAACTACTTTGACATTTAAAGGATACCAGTGAATTTACTGTCTGAGTGGTAATAGGAAGATTATTCCACCAGTGTGGAAGATTGACCAGAGGCTCCAAGAGGGGATGTAAACCTTCAGGAGCAGGTGGAGGTTAAAAGGTGCAGTGCCACTAATGGAGTGAGATACCACTAACCAATGCAGTAAGTGTCACATGTTGCAGCGCCCTCTTTTGGACACTTGAGGGCACTAGCTTGTTTTGTAGTTTAACTTCATTTCCTACAATCCTTTGCACTTCTGATTGTATTCTGTTTCAGCTGTTTCTTGTTTGTTAATTTAGCCCTGTCTTCATAAACCCTTTTGTCTTGTGTTTTAGTTGCCTTAGGATTTTGTTAGCCCCTCATGCCTGGTATGTTTGTTTGGTTATCTAGTTTTGTATTTGCTTATTCTTGGATTCTTGTTTGTTTGTTTTTTGTTAACATTCCTACCCTGTTTTTGTAGTCGCCTATTTTTGGGTTTTTTTGTTAGTTTTCTTGTCTGGTCTCAGTTCTAGATTTTTGTATCTTGTTTGTAGTTCCTGTGCAAGATTAGGAACCCTTTTGTTTTTGTCAAAATAAATTGCTGCACTTTGTGTTTTGTGTTTTGTGATTCTCCACCACGTGACAGTAAGATAAAGAGGGGTTACATGGTCTCTCTTGGGCTCATTGAAGATCAGAGGAGCTGCAACATTCTGGATCATCTGAGGCTTAAGGGTGCAGGATGAAAGTCCAGCTAGAAGTGCATCGCAGCAGTTAAGCCTTGAAATGACAAGAGCTTGGACTAAAAGTGTGCAGCATGATCTGTTAAGCAACATCTAATTTTTTGATGTTGAAGAGTGTAAACCTGCAAGATCGAGCTGTGTTAGCAATTTGCTCTTTGAAGGACAACAGATCATCCAGAATCATACCAAGATTCCTAACCAAACTACATGGAACAATGTTGGATAATCCCAGCTGGATTGAGAAGTCATGATGTATGTGGGTTTTCCAGGAAAGACAAGAAGTTCAGTTTTTACCAGGTTAAGCAGTAGGTAGAGATGATGTTCTTTCGTCCAAGCCAAGATATCTTCCAGGCAGTGTGAGATCCTTGCAGCTACTGTGGGGTCATCTGGATGAAATGAAAGTTCGAGCTGTGTGTCATCAGCGTACAATGAGAGAAACCATGTGATTGGATGATGGTTACTAGTGATGTGGTGTGAATAGAAAATAGTAGGGGACTTACAACAGATCCCTGAGGTACTCTAGTGGCCAGCTGGTAAGCTTTGGATACCTCTCCAGGAAACACTATATGATTTGCTGGTGAGGTAAGACTCCAACCAGCAAAGCAGGGTTCCAGTGCCCATTGAGGAGAGGGTGGGAAGTAGAATCTGGTGATTTACTGTATCAAAAGCAGCAGACAGGTTTAGTATAAGCAGAATGGATGATTTAGAAACTGCTTTGGCAATCTGCAGGGCTTTGGTGACTGAAAGTAGGGCAGTTTGAGTGGAATGTCCACATTCGAAATCTGATTAGGCTACATCCAGCAGGTTATTGTGAAATAGAAATGTGTAAATTTGGTTAAAAACAACTGTTTCCAGTTGTTTGACTATCTCCTTTTTGAGTGATGTTTCGTTTTTGAGCGGGGGGGGGGGGGGGGGGGGGGGGGTTATGCACCCGGGCCTGTATAAAACATAGTTAGGAATGTGCCAGTGCAAAGGATGAGCGAATATGAATACTTCTTCCTCAGTAAGGAGTGAGGAGGAGGAGAGTGAATTCTCAGCAGTGGGTATTGCTTGATGAAGAATTGGAATGGATGTGTTGGGAAACAAATTGATGATTTGAGTTGAAAGTGAGGCCAAAAGGCCACTTGTGTAAAAATTGAGGCCAAATCAAGAGCTGGGGGACAGAGCAGAGTATTGAACATCCTGAATAATTTGCGGGTGTCTGAAGTGTTGTTAATTTTATTAGTGTAGTAGAGTTCCTTGGGGCCAATCACTGGGTTTTTTCGGCCCACTTTTTCAGAAATCTTGAGGCAAAGCAGGTTATCTGGTGTTTTGGGGCAGAGTGAAAGGCAAAGGGCGGTGTTTGCCTGAGTCAGGTAAGGAGGGTGTGTAGCAGCATTACATTTGTGCACAAACGTAGAGTACACACAAAAAAGAAAAAAAAAAAATGGAGAACAGACTGTACTGCTTAATTGAAGATGCCAGGGCTCTGACATTCAGACTGAGGAGAAGGTTTAATGGCAGATTGAAAACAATGACAATACATTGCTGCTGAGTTTGCCAAGCTACAAATTCAACACAAAACAGTAAATGTCCAGGACAACTATAAAAAAAAATGTGGGCACAGTGTAAAGGCATTACAATCCACAGTGGTCGGAGCGGTTCTTACAAAAAAAGCGGTTCTTTACTGGTGTGATTTCAACAACTTTCTTCTTTCCTTTGAACTGGTAGGTTGTATGACATTTGATTTGGGGACATAAGGAGAATTTGTTTGTGCTGTACTGTGACCTGTTGGCCAGCCAACTGAAAGCCCTAGCTCACACAGTAGAAAAGTGGCTATTGTAGTTTGCCATTAATTTTTTTTGGCCTAAAACGCTTTTTGTCTTCAAAACAGTCACAGTCAATATGGTAACTTTCATAAATGCTTAAAAAACAAGTCAACTCAAGGCTAAAGATACAATTAAAATTCCCTTGCAATGTTCTTGGTAACTTACAATTTTGCGATCATAATTTTCTCCACTGCTGTAGGTGGTGGTAAGGGTCGAGGAACACTCTTCAAGATACCAGGGCTTCCGGCCACTCTCTGCGGTGCTGCTGATGGATATTGTGTAGATGCTGTTAGTGTAACCATCGCATGAACAGTGATCACGACTGCGGCCACCATTTCCAGATGCCCACACAAATATTGAGCCCCGTCCCTTCCTGCCCTGTGAAAAAAAGAGAGAAAGAGAGAGAGAGAAAGAGAGATAGTGAGAGAGAGAGAGAGAGAGAGAGAGAGAGAAAGAGAGAGAGAGAGAGAGAGAGAGAGAGAGAGATAGATGTGTTTAATGATTAATGACATTATTATTACTTATTTACGGACTCTGTTTACTGTTTACATAATAAATACTTACAGAAACAAGCTAGAAATAATAATTAGAAATAATATTCTACATAGATGCAGGAATCAAATTTCACCAAAAAACACATACACATACATTAGGGATGTGGACCTACTCTAAAATTATGGTTTGGTTCAATTATGATTATCATGTAGAAGTGGGAGGAAAAAAAATCTGGATGGATTCTAAAAAGTTCAAAATCGATTGTGTATTGAAACTAGATTGTGACAGTGTGGGTCTGTGTGGGCACAAGCTAGAAAAATATAAATAATAATCTTTTAGAGGCCCATGTATGTATGCTTCTGAATTCACCTAACTTGAACAAAGATGGACTAACTAAAACAAAGCACTTTTTTTCCAATAGCTTTTGAATTACTAAATAGCTAAAAGATGCAAAGAGGATGGCATTAACATGGCTCAGTGAGTACCTTGACCTGAAGAGAGTGTTCATTAAGTCGCAAGCTGCTTTTTAACCTCCTCATCGACCCAATGACTGTGCTATAGAGTTATTGCCAGGTATATCTCCACCTAAAGGCAAACTTTATTCACTCTCCACCACAGAAATCTATATTTCTGATTCTCTAACAGCTAAGATCATCTGTTCCTCTCCATCGCCAGCAGGGGTGAAATTTT